>NC_092108.1:4379102-4516602 GCF_045679555.1 Salvelinus alpinus
TGGAGACAGCAGTACTAAGCCACTCTGTCTTTGATGCTACGGTATATGGAGACAACAGTACTAAGTCACTCTGTCTTTGATGCTACGGTATATGGAGACAACAGCACAAAGCCACTCTGTCTTTGATGCTACGGTATATGGAGACAACAGTACTAAGCCACTCTGTCTTTGATGCTACGGTATATGGAGACAACAGTACTAAGTCACTCTGTCTTTGATGCTACGGTATATGGAGACAACAGCACAAAGCCACTCTGTCTTTGATGCTACGGTATATGGAGACAACAGTACTAAGCCACTCTGTCTTTGATGCTACGGTATATGGAGACCACAGTACTAAGGAATGTTGTTGTGTTTCCCATCACAAACAATCATTTTAGCTTTTTCTGGAAATTCTTAAGCCAAAAATAGTAAACATTCAATTACTAAAACATTTAAAATTATTCCATTGTCTCTGCTAGGTCCACATTGGGTAGACATCAATAGAAACATAGGATATTACTACTACTGTAGTAATACTGTGATCTTATCTACACTACTGTAGTAATACTGTGATCATATCTATACTACTGTCGTAATACTGTGATCATATATATACTACTGTAGTAATACTGTGATTATATCTACACTACTATAGTAATACTGTGATTATATCTACACTACTATAGTAATACTGTGATCTTATCTACACTACTGTAGTAATACTGTGATCATATCTATACTACTGTAGTAATACTGTGATCTTATCTACACTACTGTAGTAATACTGTGATCTTATCTCCACTACTATAGTAATACTGTGATCTTATCTACACTACTGTAGTAATACTGTGATCATATCTATACTACTGTAGTAATACTGTGATCATATATATACTACTATAGTAATACTGTGATCATATCTCCACTACTATAGTAATAATGTGATTATATCTATATTACTATAGTAATACTGTGATTATATCTATACTACTATAGTACTACTGTGATCATATCTCCACTACTATAGTAATACTGTGATTAAATCTATATTACTATAGTAATACTGTGATTATATCTATGTTACTATAGTACTACTGTGATTGTATCTATATTACTATAGTAATACTGTGAATATATCTATACTACTATAGTAATACTGTGAGCATACCTACACTAATACTGTGATCATAGCTATACTACTATGCTATAGTAATACTGTGATCACATCTCCACTACTATAGTAATAATATGATTATATCTATATTACTATAGTAATACTGTGATTATATCTATATTACTATAGTAATACTGTGATTATATCTATACTACTATAGTAATACTGTGAGCATATCTATACTACTATACTATAGTAATACTGTGATTATATCTATATTACTATAGTACTACTGTGATTATATCTATACAACTATAGTAATACTGTGAGCATACCTACACTACTATGCTATAGTAATACTGTGATCATATCTACACTACTATACTAAAACAGATCACAGCCATAGAAGCTGCTGCTTAGGAAAACTGTGTGTGTGCGTGTGTGTTTGCGTGTGTGTGTGTGTGTGTGCGTGCGTGCCTGTGTGTGCGTGCGTGCCTGTGTGTTTGTAGTCTCGAGAGGCTCAGAGACAAAGCGGAACACACATTTGCTGTTTTATTCTATTCTAGTCCTTGGAGAGGAAGCAGGCTGGTTTGGGTTCTATTCTAGTCCTTGGAGAGGAAGCAGGCTGGTTTGGGTTCTATTCTAGTCCTTGGAGAGGAAGCAGGCTGGTTTGGGTTCTATTCTAGTCCTTGGAGAGGAAGCAGGCTGGTTTGGGTTCTATTCTAGTCCTTGGAGAGGAAGCAGGCTGGTTTGGGTTCTATTCTAGTCCTTGGAGAGGAAGCAGGCTGGTTTGGGTTCTATTCTAGTCCTTGGAGAGGAAGCAGGCTGGTTTGGGTTCTATTCTAGTCCTTGGAGAGGAAGCAGGCTGGTTTGGGTTCTATTCTAGTCCTTGGAGAGGAAGCAGGCTGGTTTGGGTTCTATTCTAGTCCTTGGAGAGGAAGCAGGCTGGTTTGGGTTCTATTCTAGTCCTTGGAGAGGAAGCAGGCTGGTTTGGGTTCTATTTTAGTCCTTGGAGAGGAAGCAGGCTGGGTTGGGTTCTATTCTAGTCCTTGGAGAGGAAGCAGGCTGGGTTGGGTTCTATTCTAGTCCTTGGAGAGGAAGCAGGCTGGTTTGGGTTCTATTCTAGTCCTTGGAGAGGAAGCAGGCTGGTTTGGGTTCTATTCTAGTCCTTGGAGAGGAAGCAGGCTGGTTTGGGTTCTATTCTAGTCCTTGGAGAGGAAGCAGGCTGGTTTGAGTTCTATTCTAGTCCTTGGAGAGGAAGCAGGCTGGTTTGAGTTCTATTCTAGTCCTTGGAGAGGAAGCAGGCTGGTTTGGGTTCTATTCTAGTCCTTGGAGAGGAAGCAGGCTGGTTTGGGTTCTATTCTAGTCCTTGGAGAGGAAGCAGGCTGGTTTGGGTTCTATTCTAGTCCTTGGAGAGGAAGCAGGCTGGTTTGGGTTCTATTCTAGTCCTTGGAGAGGAAGCAGGCTGGTTTGAGTTCTATTCTAGTCCTTGGAGAGGAAGCAGGCTGGTTTGGGTTCTATTCTAGTCCTTGGAGAGGAAGCAGGCTGGTTTGGGTTCTATTCTAGTCCTTGGAGAGGAAGCAGGCTGGTTTGGGTTCTATTCTAGTCCTTGGAGAGGAAGCAGGCTGGTTTGGGTTCTATTCTAGTCCTTGGAGGGGAAGCAGGCTGGGTTGGGTTCTATTCTAGTCCTTGGAGAGGAAGCAGGCTGGTTTGAGTTCTATTCTAGTCCTTGGAGAGGAAGCAGGCTGGTTTGGGTTCTATTCTAGTCCTTGGAGAGGAAGCAGGCTGGTTTGGGTTCTATTCTAGTCCTTGGAGAGGAAGCAGGCTGGTTTGGGTACTATTCTAGTCCTTGGAGAGGAAGCAGGCTGGTTTGGGTTCTATTCTAGTCCTTGGAGAGGAAGCAGGCTGGTTTGGGTTCTATTCTAGTCCTTGGAGAGGAAGCAGGCTGGTTTGGGTTCTATTCTAGTCCTTGGAGAGGAAGCAGGCTGGTTTGGGTTCTATTCTAGTCCTTGGAGAGGAAGCAGGCTGGTTTGGGTTCTATTCTAGTCCTTGGAGAGGAAGCAGGCTGGTTTGGGTTCTATTCTAGTCCTTGGAGAGGAAGCAGGCTGGTTTGGGTTCTATTCTAGTCCTTGGAGAGGAAGCAGGCTGGTTTGGGTTCTATTCTAGTCCTTGGAGAGGAAGCAGGCTGGTTTGGGTTCTATTCTAGTCCTTGGAGAGGAAGCAGGCTGGTTTGGGTTCTATTCTAGTCCTTGGAGAGGAAGCAGGCTGGTTTGGGTTCTATTCTAGTCCTTGGAGAGGAAGCAGGCTGGTTTGGGTTCTATTCTTGTCCTTGGAGAGGAAGCAGGCTGGTTTGGGTTCTATTCTAGTCCTTGGAGAGGAAGCAGGCTGGTTTGGGTTCTATTCTAGTCCTTGGAGAGGAAGCAGGCTGGTTTGGGTTCTATTCTAGTCCTTGGAGAGGAAGCAGGCTGGTTTGGGTTCTATTCTAGTCATTGGAGAGGAAGCAGGCTGGTTTGGGTTCTATTCTAGTCCTTGGAGAGGAAGCAGGCTGGTTTGGGTTCTATTCTAGTCCTTGGAGAGGAAGCAGGCTGGTTTGGGTTCTATTCTAGTCCTTGGAGAGGAAGCAGGCTGGTTTGGGTTCTATTCTAGTCATTGGAGAGGAAGCAGGCTGGTTTGAGTTCTATTCTAGTCCTTGGAGAGGAAGCAGGCTGGTTTGGGTTCTATTCTAGTCCTTGGAGAGGAAGCAGGCTGGTTTGGGTTCTATTCTAGTCCTTGGAGAGGAAGCAGGCTGGTTTGAGTTCTATTCTAGTCCTTGGAGAGGAAGCAGGCTGGTTTGAGTTCTATTCTAGTCCTTGGAGTTGAAGCAGGCTGGTTTGGGTTCTATTCTAGTCCTTGGAGAGGAAGCAGGCTGGTTTGGGTTCTATTCTAGTCCTTGGAGAGGAAGCAGGCTGGTTTGGGTTCTATTCTAGTCCTTGGAGAGGAAGCAGGCTGGTTTGGGTTCTATTCTAGTCCTTGGAGAGGAAGCAGGCTGGTTTGGGTTCTATTCTAGTCCTTGGAGAGGAAGCAGGCTGGTTTGAGTTCTATTCTAGTCCTTGGAGAGGAAGCAGGCTGGTTTGAGTTCTATTCTAGTCCTTGGAGAGGAAGCAGGCTGGTTTGGGTTCTATTCTAGTCCTTGGAGAGGAAGCAGGCTGGTTTGGGTTCTATTCTAGTCCTTGGAGAGGAAGCAGGCTGGTTTGGGTTCTATTCTAGTCGTTGGAGAGGAAGCAGGCTGGTTTGGGGTCTATTCTAGTCTAGTCTGTAGTCTAGTCTAGTCTCTCTACTGTTTATAGCCTCTCTACTGTATATAGCCTCTCTACTGTATATAGCCTCTCTACTGTATATAGCCTCTCTACTGTATATAGCCTCTCTACTGTATATAGCCTCTCTACTGTATATAGCCTCTCTACTGTTATAGCCTCGCTACTGTATATAGCCTCGCTACTGTATATAGCCTCTCTACTGTATATAGCCTCTCTACTGTATATAGCCTCGCTACTGTATATAGCCTCTCTACTGTATATAGCCTGTCTTTTTACTGTTGTTTTATTTCTTTACTTACCTATTGTCTACTACACCTGTTGTATTCAGCATTTCACTGTAAGGTCTACTACACCTGTTGTATTCAGCATTTCACTGTAAGGTCTACTACACCTGTTGTATTCAGAGCACGTGACAAATTAACTTGGATTTGATTTGTTTCACTCTCACACCAGGCAGAGCAAACTCTCAATAAATCAGGCAGAATGACAAATAGTCCAAGGGCCACCCAACCCCAAAAAATGTGTTGTTCCGTAATTAAGAAAACGTAAATGCTACATTTCAGCAACATAACGTAGAGAATGTAATGAACGTTAACATTCTGACATTGATATGTTTCACCTTGGTTACTTGTGTTGCACACTTTGGTATTTATTAGTATTTATTGGTATTTATTAGTATTTATTAGTATTTATTGGTATCTATTAGTATCTATTAGTATCCGCTAGTATATATTAGTATGTACTAGTATTTACTAGTATTTATTAGTATTCATTGATATTTATTAGTATTTATTAGTATTTATTAACATGTATTAGTATTTATTAGTATTTATTGTCCTTTATTAGTATGTATTAGTATTTATTGGTGTTTATTAGTATTCATTAGTATTTATTGGTATTTATTGGTGTTTATTAGTATTTATTGGTATTTATTGGCCTTTATTGGTATTTATTAGTATTTATTAGCAGAAGTAGCAGCTACTCTTCCTGGGGCGCACGGAACTATGTTGTACATTCAGGGTTCCTCCTTACATCAACTCAATCAGCATGTTACCTTCACTGATCTGGATGAACCCCCGAAACGTGGAAATATATTTTAACCATGTAGTTTTCTCAGTTAGTATAAGACGTTTTGGCAGCTGTATTTAGCCGACATTGCTTTTGCCTACTAGCCAAACTATAGACGGCTCGACATTTGCTAGCTAACACAGCTAGCTAACACACCTTTTACTGCAGTGGGCTAAATCAGTGACACACAGGACGGGTCTTGTTAGTTTTTTAACAAATCTACTTTGACACAAAAGTATACACCTCAAACACATGGTTGTGTGAATAAAAACACACCTGTACCATGTCAGGTGTACAAGGGAAATGTATTCAATTCTAAGTTTGCATTCCAATATTACACTTTATATACATCACAGAAGACAGAAATATAATGAAACAGTTTGACATAGAAACATTACGATTTTCGGTGTAAAAGAAAAAGGGTTTATTAATTTATGAAATTATGAAACTGTCACAGGCTCTGTGTTATTTGATTGTTGTTTCCTTGGTTACCTCTGGGTTCCCCTTTACCCTGTTTTCTACTTTCCAGGTTACCCTGATTATTACTTATTGGATTCACCTGTGTTTAATTACCTTCTCGGTTCACCTGGTTGCCTTGTTATTTATGTTCCTCAGTTGACCTGGATCTTCGCTTAGGTCTCGTGTTTTATTAGTGTGTTCTTGTGCTGTTGCCTTGTTTCTGTTAAGACTCTTAAGTAAAAGATTTGGATTTACCCTTATCTCTTCGTGCTGTGTTTCTCTGCGCCCGGGTTCGAGTTCGTACTAGCATTATCGTGACAGAAACATATCGATAACATTCCACCCGTGAGGCCACTAGAGGGCGCTTTGGTAATTTACATGCAGGAAATCCCCTAAATAAATAAATATATAAAAGCTAAATAAAACACTGTTCTGGCATCTAAGAAACATTTATTTGGCACGTTAACAGGTTCTTATTGTCTCGTATTATTTCAGGATTCCTACAGTCCGGTAATATGCGTTGCTTTCTGCATGGACATGAAATGTGTGTAACGTTAGTAACCGAGATGTAACATGGCAACCGTATAATGTTGCCTAGGGGGGTAATTACCCAAATCTGTTATGATTTTCAAAACCGTACCTTTGATTTATAATATTAAATTAAATGTGCACATTTTCCACGTTTTGAATCGTACGGTGTTCACCTTCATAACATTATCTACGTCATGATTTTGAAACTTTACAGTTTTGTTTTCTGGGTGACAGAAGGCCTTTTCTGGAGCCTTTCTTTGGGGGGACTAAATGACATGTATGCTTCAGCCACCTGAGTTATGCTGGTATATACTGTAGAATATTGCTAAATAAATATCTGAGTCCAAGTTTTACCATTGCAGGCGAATCATAAATGTCTTATGAATGTAATCCTACGTCGCCGGCTATGTTACTTGTTATGACATTTATACAGGTTCCTATGGGGCCGCTGTGTGGGAGCTGCAGGCGTGCTATCCTATGGGGCCGCTGTGTGGGAGCTGCAGGCGTGCTATCCTATGGGGCCGCTGTGTGGGAGCTGCAGGCGTGCTATCCTATGGGGCCGCTGTGTGGGAGCTGCAGGCGTGCTATCCTATGGGGCCGCTGTGTGGGAGCTGCAGGCGTGCTATCCTATGGGGCCGCTGTGTGGGAGCTGCAGGCGTGCTATCCTATGGGGCCGCTGTGTGGGAGCTGCAGGCGTGCTATCCTATGGGGCCGCTGTGTGGGAGCTGCAGGCGTGCTATCCTATGGGGCCGCTGTGTGGGAGCTGCAGGCGTGCTATCCTATGGGGCCGCTGTGTGGGAGCTGCAGGCGTGCTATCCTATGGGGCCGCTGTGTGGGAGCTGCAGGCGTGCTATCCTATGGGGCCGCTGTGTGGGAGCTGCAGGCGTGCTATCCTATGGGGCCGCTGTGTGGGAGCTGCAGGCGTGCTATCCTATGGGGCCGCTGTGTGGGAGCTGCAGGCGTGCTATCCTATGGGGCCGCTGTGTGGGAGCTGCAGGCGTGCTATCCTATGGGGCCGCTGTGTGGGAGCTGCAGGCGTGCTATAAAGTCAAACCCACATGACATTTACAATCTCCCATGGCTTAGGGGAAGTACATGAAACTTCAAACCAAATCCCCAGTCTCCTCTCTACACCGGTATGTGTAGTTAAATAGGTTAGCGGGGATAGCTAGTAGTGTATATGAATCGTAGATGGCCGGCCAGATGGAAAGACTGAGGGTGTTGTGACCTCGTTACACCCGCCGGGGACAGACCTTGACTCACTCACTTCCTGGTCTCAGTTTATGTTGGGCAAACCACTTGGTTACAGCACCATAACATGGGAGTAAACACAGGACGGACGGGGGCAACGTCTGTCTGTCTGTCTGTCTGTCTGTCTGTCTGTCTGTCTGTCTGTCTGTCTGTCTGTCTGTCTGTCTGTCTGTCTGTCTGTCTGTCTGTCTGTCTGTCTGTCTGTCTGTCTGTCTGTCTGTCTGTCTGTCTGTCTGTCTGTGTCTGTCTGGCTCGCTGTCTGGCTCGCTGTCTGGCTCGCTGTCTCGCTCTCCCTCTCTCTCTGTCTGTCTGCCTGCATGTCTGTATTTCTGTCTGTCTGTCTGGCTCGCTGTCTGGCTCGCTGTCTCGCTCTCCCTCTCTCTCTGTCTGTCTGCCTGCATGTCTGTATTTCTGTCTGTCTGTCTGTCTGTCTGTCTGTCTGTCTGTCTGTCTGTCTGTCTGTCTGTCTGTCTGTCTGGCTGTCTGGCTCGCTGTCTGTCTGGCTCGCTGTCTGGCTCGCTGTCTCGCTCTCCCTCTCTCTCTGTCTGTCTGCCTGCATGTCTGTATTTCTGTCTGTCTGTCTGTCTGTCTGTCTGGCTCGCTGTCTGGCTCGCTGTCTCGCTCTCCCTCTCTCTCTGTCTGTCTGCCTGCATGTCTGTATTTCTGTCCGTCCGTCTTTCTCTCTGTCTCTCTGAACATGTAAACTTTAAACTCACTTCAAAGGTCTCCGCACCTGTTGTCTCGACCTCTGAATGCTCGGCTATAAAAAGCCAACTAACATTTACTCCTGAGGTGGTGACCTGTTGCATCCTCTACAACCACTGTGATTATTATTTGGACGTCTTGAAGAACGATCTGGCCTTAATGGCCATTTCCTCTTATAATCTCCACCTGGCACAGCCAGAAGAGGACTGGCCACCCCTCATAGCCTGGTTCCTCTCTAGGTTTCTTCCTAGGTTTTGGCCTTTCTAGGGAGTTTTTCCTAGCCATCGTGCTTCTACATCTGCATTGCTTGCTGTTTGGGGTTTTAGGCTGGGTTTCTGTACAGCACTTTGAGATATCAGCTGATGTAAAAAGGGGTTTATAAAATACATTTGATTGAATTTGATTGACAAGACCTGAGCAGGAAAACCTCCGGGCCCTTGATATTATATGTACATGTATTCTATCAAAAAAGGACAAAAGATTTGAGAATTAAAACTGTGTAAATCATATTCCCCACCTTGTCCTAGTTATCGTATCCATCAGTGTGCAGTATGTCCTCTATAATGTTTGTGATTTCTCCTTCCTTCTCACAGACCGCTTTACGGCGGAGAGGGAGCAGGGAAACGTTTAAGGACAAGAAGTATCCGAACCAGGACGACAGTGCAGATCTCAGGTGCCAGCTGCAATTCTCTAAGGAAGAGTCCACCCTCATGCGTAAGAAGATGGCCAAGCTGGGGAGGGAGAAGGAAGAGCTAGAGCAGGAGATCCAGCAGTACAAGTCAGTCTACGGGGACGTGGACAGCCCTCTACCCCTGGCGGAGCTCGCAGGTGGTGGGCCCCACAGCACCAGGGAGGCCGAGCTACGGCTCCGACTCAAACTGGTGGAGGAAGAGGCCAATATTCTGGGGAGGAAGATCGTTGAACTAGAGGTAGGTGCCCTGACTATTTTACCTTTGGCTGTGTCCTGCAAATGTCACCTTTTTCCACTACTATAGACCAGAGCCCTATGTACTACTATAGACCAGGGCCCTATGTACTACTATAGACCAGGGCCCTATGTACTACTATAGACCAGGGCCCTATGCACTACTATAGACCAGGGCCCAATGCACTACTATAGACCAGGGAACTATGCACTACTATAGACCAGGGCCCAATGCACTATTATAGACCAGAGCCCTATGCACTACTATAGACCAGGGCCCAATGCACTACTATAGACCAGAGCCCTATGCACTACTATAGACCAGGGCCCAATGCACTACTATAGACCAGAGCCCTATGCACTACTATAGCCCAGGGCCCAATGCACTACTATAGACCAGAGCCCTATGCACTACTATAGACCAGGGCCCTATGCACTACTATAGACCAGGGCCCTATGCACTACTATAGACCAGGGCCCTATGTACTACTATAGACCAGGGCCCTATATACTACTATAGACCAGGGCCCTATGTACTACTATAGACCAGGGCCCTATGCACTACTATAGACCAGGGCCCTATGCACTACTATAGACCAGGGCCCTATGCACTACTATAGACCAGGGCCCTATGTACTACTATAGACCAGGGCCCTATATACTACTATAGACCAGGGCCCTATGTACTACTATAGACCAGGGCCCTATGTACTACTATAGACCAGGGCCCTATGCACTACTATAGACCAGGGCCCAATGCACTACTATAGACCAGGGAACTATGCACTACTATAGACCAGGGCCCTATGCACTATTATAGACCAGAGCCCTATGCACTACTATAGACCAGGGCCCAATGCACTACTATAGACCAGAGCCCTATGCACTACTATAGACCAGGGCCCAATGCACTACTATAGACCAGAGCCCTATGCACTACTATAGCCCAGGGCCCAATGCACTACTATAGACCAGAGCCCTATGCACTACTATAGACCAGGGCCCTATGCACTACTATAGACCAGGGCCCTATGCACTACTATAGACCAGGGCCCTATGTACTACTATAGACCAGGGCCCTATATACTACTATAGACCAGGGCCCTATGTACTACTATAGACCAGGGCCCTATGCACTACTATAGACCAGGGCCCTATGCACTACTATAGACCAGGGCCCTATGCACTACTATAGACCAGGGCCCTATGTACTACTATAGACCAGGGCCCTATATACTACTATAGACCAGGGCCCTATGTACTACTATAGACCAGGGCCCTATGCACTACTATAGACCAGGGCCCAATGCACTACTATAGACCAGGGAACTATGCACTACTATAGACCAGGGCCCTATGCACTACTATAGACCAGGGCCCTATGCACTACTATAGACCAGGGCCCTATGCACTACTATAGACCAGAGCCCTATGTACTACTATAGACCAGGGCCCTATGCACTACTATAGACCAGGGCCCTATGCACTACTATAGACCAGGGCCCAATGCACTACTATAGACCAGGGCCCTATGCACTACTATAGACCAGGGAACTATGCACCACTTTTGACCAGGGCCCAGTAGGGTGTAAAGCAGTGAACTACATAGTAAATAGGAGACCATTTCGAAAACAAACTTTGTCATAATTTTTTATCTTCGTATAGGAAAGAAAATAATTTCCTAAATAAAACATGACATTGTGATCATTATTATCAGGTGGAGAACCGAGGCCTGAGGGCTGAGAACGAGGACATCCGCTGCCAGTACGAGAGGGACTGTTTCGGCCGGGAGCCCTTCAGCAGCATGCCCTCCTCCCCGTACGGCGGAGACGCTCTGGAGTCCGCCGGGGAGCTGCGGCGCCACCTACAGTTCGTAGAGGAAGAGGCAGAACTTCTCCGGCGGTCCATCTCGGAGATCGAGGACCACAACAAGCAGCTGACCTCCGAACTGAACCGATTCAAGTTCGGCCCGAGAGACGAGGAGGTCGATGTCGGAGTGATGCTGATGAAGACCGGTAACGGGGGTAACGGGGGTAACGGGAGCGGTGTGGTGATGATGGAGGAGCTGAAAGCAGCCAGGAAGCAGATCAACGAGCTCAGCGGGAAGGTGTGTTGTATGATGTACTACAGTACCCATAATGCTCTGTGTATGATGTACTACAGTACCCATAATGCTCTGTTTATCACTCACAGGAGTAACAACAATGCTCTGTGCATTGTATCCGGTTGTTATCTTTGTAAAGATCTTTTGTCTTAAGATGTTCCTGAAGCTAACATAATGGTGTCTTCTCTCTGAAGCTAACATAATGGTGTCTTCTCTCTGAAGCTAACATAATGGTGTCTTCTCTCTGAAGCTAACATAATGGTGTCTTGACTCTGAAGCTAACATAATGGTGTCTTGACTCTGAAGCTAACATAATGGTGTCTTGACTCTGAAGCTAACATAATGGTGTCTTGACTCTGAAGCTAACATATTGGTGTCTTCTCTCTGAAGCTAACATAATGGTGTCTTGACTCTGAAGCTAACATATTGGTGTCTTCTCTCTGAAGCTAACATATTGGTGTCTTGACTCTGAAGCTAACATAATGGTGTCTTCTCTCTGAAGCTAACATATTGGTGTCTTCTCTCTGAAGCTAACATATTGGTGTCTTCTCTCTGAAGCTAACATATTGGTGTCTTGACTCTGAAGCTAACATAATGGTGTCTTCTCTCTGAAGCTAACATATTGGTGTCTTGTCTCCTTACCCATCCAGGTGATGAAGCTGCAGTATGAGAACAGAGTCCTGATGTCCAACGTCCAGCGCTGTGACCTGGCCCAACACCTGGGCCTCCGCACCGGCTCCCCGCGGGACAGCGATGCAGACAGCGACACCGGCCACCGTGACGCCGCAGAGGAGGAAGAGACTGGGAGGCTCCTCCTCCTACACCCCAAGAGGGAGGGGCCTGTCGGCGGCGAGAGCGACTCGGAGGACCTGTTCGAGAAGACGACCACGACCTCTGGTTTCGGAAGTCACAAGCCCTCGGACGAGATCAGCGGGCTCAGCACCACGGAACTAGCCAACCTCAGACGAGAAGACCGTGAGACGTTCATGAACGTCAAACGAGAAGCAGAGCGTCTTGGGAAGACCGTAGACCGTCTCATTACCGACACGGACAGTCTGATCTACGAGGGAAAGATTATAGTAACAGGAGGAGACAGTCTCTGCATAGAGGGGTTGAGAGCACACAGGGGGGAGGGAAGCGGAGAGGACATGGGGGACACCACCACACTCCCCGAGTCCCTACAAGACTCCCAGGTCCTGGACACTATCAACACCCGGATGAAGGCCTTCAGGACAGAGCTCCATATCTTCATGGAGAAGGTGGATCACCTGGGAGACGGGCTAAGGGAGAGGGGAGGGGACCGGGATAGGGGGGATGACCTGTCGCCCATGCCCAACCTTACAGAGTCTAGCAGCTTCCTGTCAGGGGTCACCTCCATGTCCCGAGACTCGCCCATCAGCACCCTGGGACGCGACCTGGTCACAGATTTCCAGGTAAGGAAGACAGGATGGGACACTCCTGTGACCTCTGACCTGTATCTGTCTCTATCCAGGGGTACGGCCGAAACGGCACCCTATTCCCTATCTAGTGCACTACTTTTGACCAGATCCATATGGCACCCTATTCCCTATCTAGTGTACTACTTTTGACCAGATCCATATGGCTTACTTTACTTGGCTTAAGCCCTTGTCTCATATAAGGAACACAGGCCTTTGACGGCTGTCCTTATATATAGAGCCCTATGGAACCTGGTTAACAGTCCCTATATAGAACCCTATGGAACATGGTTAACAGTCCCTATATAGAGCCCTATGGAACCTGGTTAACAGTCCCTATATAAAGCCCTATGGAACCTGGTTAACAGTCCCTATATATAGCCCTATGGAACCTGGTTAACAGTCCCTATATAGAGCCCTATGGAACCTGGTTAACAGTCCCTATATAGAGCCCTATGGAACCTGGTTAACAGTCCCTATATAGAGCCCTATGGAACCTGGTCAACAGTCCCTATATAGAGCCTTATGGAACCTGGTTAACAGTCCCTATATATAGCCCTATGGAACCTGGTTAACAGTCCCTATATAGAGCCCTATGGATCCTGGTTAACAGTCCCTATATAGAGCCCTATGGAACCTGGTCAACAGTCCCTATATAGAGCACTATGGAACCTGGTTAACAGTCCCTATATAGAGCCCTATGGAACCTGGTTAACAGTCCCTGTATAGAGCCCTATGGAACCTGGTTAACAGTCCCTATATAGAGCCCTATGGAACCTGGTTAACAGTCCTTATATAGAGTCCTATGGAGCCTGGTCAACAGTCCCTATATAGAGCCCTATGGAGCCTGGTCAACAGTCCCTATATAGAGCCCTATAGAACCTGGTTAACAGTCCCTATATAGAGCTCTATGGAACCTGGTTAACAGTCCCTATATAGAGCCCTATGGATCCTGGTCAACAGTCCCTATATAGAGCCCTATAGAACCTGGTTAACAGTCCCTATTTAGAGCTCTATGGAACCTGGTTAACAGTCCCTATATAGAGCCCTATGGAACCTGGTTAACAGTCCCTATATAGAGCTCTATGGAACCTGGTCAACAGTCCCTATATAGAGCCCTATGGAACCTGGTTAACAGTCCCTATATAGAGCCCTATGGAACCTGGTCAACAGTCCCTATATAGAGCCCTATAGAACCTGGTTAACAGTCCCTATATAGAGCTCTATGGAACCTGGTTAACAGTCCCTATATAGAGCCATGTAGAACCTGGTTAACAGTCCCTATATAGAGCTCTATGGAACCTGGTCAACAGTCCCTATATAGAGCCCTATGGAACCTGGTTAACAGTCCCTATATAGAGCCCTATGGAACCTGGTCAACAGTCCCTATATAGAGCCCTATGGAACCTGGTTAACAGTCCCTATATAGAGCCCTATGGAACCTGGTCAACAGTCCCTATATAGAGCCCTATGGAGCCTGGTTAACAGTCCCTATATAGAGCCATGTAGAACCTGGTCAACAGTCCCTATATAGAGCCCTATGGAGCCTGGTTAACAGTCCCTATATAGAGCCCTATGGAGCCTGGTTAACAGTCCCTATATAGAGCCCTATGGAGCCTGGTTAACAGTCCCTATATAGAGCCCTATGGAACCTGGTTAACAGTCCCTATATAGAGCCCTATGGAACCTGGTCAACAGTCCCTATATAGAGCCCTATGGAACCTGGTTAACAGTCCCTATATAGAGCCCTATGGAACCTGGTTAACAGTCCCTATATAGAGCCCTATGGAACCTGGTCAACAGTCCCTATATAGAGCCCTATGGAGCCTGGTTAACAGTCCCTATATAGAGCCATGTAGAACCTGGTCAACAGTCCCTATATAGAGCCCTATGGAGCCTGGTTAACAGTCCCTATATAGAGCCCTATGGAGCCTGGTTAACAGTCCCTATATAGAGCCCTATGGAGCCTGGTTAACAGTCCCTATATAGAGCCCTATGGAACCTGGTTAACAGTCCCTATATAGAGCCCTATGGAACCTGGTCAACAGTCCCTATATAGAGCCCTATGGAACCTGGTCAACAGTCCCTATATAGAGCCCTATGGAGCCTGGTTAACAGTCCCTATATAGAGCCATGTAGAACCTGGTCAACAGTCCCTATATAGAGCCCTATGGAGCCTGGTTAACAGTCCCTATATAGAGCCCTATGGAGCCTGGTTAACAGTCCCCATATGAATAAGGTTCCATTTGGGTTGTTACTCAGCCCCCATACATGTCTGTACTGTATGTTATGCTGTCTCCCCGCTACATCTGGACATCAACCCCCTGGCTGCTTCCTTATTGGCTTAAGTATCAATAAGTATCAGTAAGACTAATTATAAAGTCAGTTAGATGTTATAATGGAAAACATTACGGTAATAAAGAGCGGTTGAGATGTATTAATGACCGGGACATTTAAAAAATAGGGGGGTTATTTTGCAAAGCGTGAATAACTATTAGACATAAAACATGCTCACTGGATTTCTTCTGAGGCATTATGACACCAGATAATTAAAAGAGCAATACAAAGAAAGACTGAAGTAATGACAATGTCTTGTCAAAGAGGACAACGGGACTTTAAACTGAGGAATAGGGTTCATATGCAAAGTCATGTTTAACCAAGGAGTCAGATAGACAGTCCAGGGTCATGTTTAACCAAGGAGCCAGATAGACAGTCCAGGGTCATGTTTAACCAAGGAGTCAGATAGACAGTCCAGGGTCATGTTTAACCAAGGAGTCAGATATACAGTCCAGGGTCATGTTTAACCAAGGAGTGAGATAGACAGTCCAGGGTCATGTTTAACCAAGGAGTCAGATAGACAGTCCAGGGCCATGTTTAGCCAAGGAGTCCGATAGACAGTCCAGGGTCATGTTTAACCAAGGAGTCAGATATACAGTCCAGGGTCATGTTTAACCAAGGAGCCAGATAGACAGTCCAGGGTCATGTTCAACCAAGGAGTCAGATAGACAGTCCAGGGTCATGTTTAACCAAGGAGTCAGATAGACAGTCCAGGGTCATGTTTAACCAAGGAGTCAGATAGACAGTCCAGGGTCATGTTTAACCAAGGAGTCAGATAGACAGTCCAGGGTCATGTTTAACCAAGGAGCCAGATAGACAGTCCAGGGTCATATTTAACCAAGGAGTCAGATAGACAGTCCAGGGTCATGTTTAACCAAGGAGTGAGATAGACAGTCCAGGGTCATGTTTAACCAAGGAGTCAGATAGACAGTCCAGGATCATGTTTAACCAAGGAGTCAGATAGACAGTCCAGGGTCATGTTTAACCAAGGAGACAGATAGACAGTCCAGGGTCATGTTCAACCAAGGAGTCAGATAGACAGTCCAGGGTCATGTTTAACCAAGGAGTCAGATAGACAGTCCAGGGTCCTGTTTAACCAAGGAGTCAGATCGACAGGCCAGGGTCATGTTTAACCAAGGAGTCAGATAGACAGTCCAGGGTCCTGTTTAACCAAGGAGTCAGATCGACAGGCCAGGGTCATGTTTAACCAAGGAGTCAGATAGACAGTCCAGGATCCTGTTTAACCAAGGAGTCAGAGACAGTCCAGGGTCATGTTTAACCAAGGAGCCAGATAGACAGTCCAGGGTCATGTTTAACCAAGGAGCCAGATAGACAGTCCAGGGTCATGTTTAACCAAGGAGTCAGATAGACAGTCCAGGGTCATGTTTAACCAAGGAACCAGATAGACAGTCCAGGGTCATGTTTAACCAAGGAGTCAGATAGACAGTCCAGGGTCATGTTTAACCAAGGAGCCAGATAGACAGTCCAGGGTCATGTTTAACCAAGGAGTCAGATAGACAGTCCAGGGTCATGTTTAACCAAGGAGTCAGATAGACAGTCCAGGGTCATGTTTAACCAAGGAGCCAGATAGACAGTCCAGGGTCATGTTTAACCAAGGGGACAGATAGACAGTCCAGGGTCATGTTTAACCAAGGAGTCAGATAGACAGTCCAGGGTCATGTTTAACCAAGGAGCCAGATAGACATTCCAGGGTCATGTTTAACCAAGGGGCCAGATAGACAGTCCAGGGTCATGTTTAACCAAGGAGTCAGATAGACAGTCCAGGGTCATGTTTAACCAATGAGTCAGATAGACAGTCCAGGGTCATGTTTAACCAAGGAGTCAGATCGACAGTCCAGGATCATGTTTAACCAAGGGGACAGATGGTCAGTCCAGGGTCATGTTTAACCAAGGAGTCAGATCGACAGTCCAGGGTCATGTTTAACCAAGGAGTCCGATAGACAGTCCAGGGTCATGTTTAACCAAGGAGAGATATCGACAGTCCAGGGTCATGTTTTAACCAAGGAGGCAGATAGACAGTCCAGGGTGATGTTTAACCAAGGAGGCAGATAGACAGTCCAGGGTCATGTTTAACCAAGGAGTCAGATAGACAGTCCAGGGTCATGTTTAACCAAGGAGTCAGATAGACAGTCCAGGGTCATGTTTAACCAAGGAGCCAGATAGACAGTCCAGGGTCATGTTTAACCAAGGGGCCAGATAGACAGTCCAGGGTCATGTTTAACCAAGAAGACAGATGGTCAGTCTAATTGAGTCCCAAATGGCTCCCTATCCCCTAGAACACCACTATAAAAGGACTTTATAAGTGGCTAAGGTGCCACAGACGGGATAATTACAAAACCCCAAGGGGAGTCTGTGTGAATGGTAGAGTCCATTACTACTGGGTTTAAACAGTATAACACGCCAAGGGGAGTCTCTGTGAATGGTAGAGTCCATTACTACTGGGTTTAAACAGTATAAAACGCCAAGGGGAGTCTGTGTGAATGGTAGAGTCCATTACTACTGGGTTTAAACAGTATAAAACGCCAAGGGGAGTTGTGTGAATGGTAGAGTCCATTACTACTGGGTTTAAACAGTATAAAACCCCATGGGGAGTCTGTGTGAATGGTAGAGTCCATTACTACTGGGTTTAAACAGTATAAAACCACATGGGGAGTCTGTGTGAATGGTAGTCCATTACTACTGGGTTTAAACAGTATAAAACCCCAAGGGGAGTCTGTGTGAATGGTAGAGTCCATTACTACTGGGTTTGAAGTGAGTAGTCATTAGTAGAGCCATTCCCTCCCTACCTCTTAATGTGATGCTAACACAGCGTAGCGTAGCGTAGCGTAGCAAATACAAAGAACCATTCAATACAGTCATTAGTGAAGCCATTCCCTCCCTACTTCTTAATGTAATGCTAACACAGCGTAGCAAATACAAAGAAACATTCAATACAGTTATTAGTAGAGCCATTCCCTCCCTACCTCTTAATGTGATGCTAACACAGCGTAACGTAGCGTAGCAAATACAAAGAACCATTCAATACAGTCATTAGTACAGCCATTCCCTCCCTACCTCTTAATGTAATGCTAACACAGCGTAGCAAATACAAAGAACCATTCAATACAGTCATTAGTGAAGCCATTCCCTCCCTACCTCTTAATGTGATGCTAACACAGAGTAGCATAGCGTAGCGTAGCAAATACAAAGAACCATTCAATACAGTCATTAGTAGAGCCATTCCCTCCCTACCTCTTAATGTGATGCTAACACAGAGTAGCATAGCGTAGCGTAGCAAATACAAAGAATCATTCAATACAGTTATTAGTAGAGCCATTCCCTCCCTACCTCTTAATGTGATGCTAACACAGAGTAGCATAGCGTAGCAAATACAAAGAACCATTCAATACAGTCATTAGTAGAGCCATTCCCTCCCTACCTCTTAATGTGATGCTAACACAGCGTAGCGTAGCGTAGCAAATACAAAGAATCATTCAATACAGTTATTAGTAGAGCCATTCCCTCCCTACCTCTTAATGTGATGCTAACACAGAGTAGCATAGCGTAGCAAATACAAAGAAACATTCAATACAGTTATTAGTAGAGCCATTCCCTCTTAATGTGATGCTAACACAGCGTAGCGTAGCGTAGCAAATACAAAGAATCATTCAATACAGTTATTAGTAGAGCCATTCCCTCCCTACCTCTTAATGTGATGCTAACACAGCGTAGCGTAGCGTAGCAAATACAAAAGAACCATTCAATACAGTCATTAGTACAGCCATTCCCTCCCTACCTCTTAATGTGATGCTAACACAGCGTAGCGTAGCGTAGCAAATACAAAGAATCATTCAATACAGTTATTAGTAGAGCCATTCCCTCTTAATGTGATGCTAACACAGCGTAGCGTAGCGTAGCAAATACAAAGAATCATTCAATACAGTTATTAGTAGAGCCATTCCCTCCCTACCTCTTAATGTGATGCTAACACAGCGTAGCGTAGCGTAGCAAATACAAAAGAACCATTCAATACAGTCATTAGTACAGCCATTCCCTCCCTACCTCTTAATATAATGCTAACACAGCGTAGCGTAGCGTAGCAAATACAAAGAACCATTCAATACAGTCATTAGTGAAGCCATTCCCTCCCTACCTCTTAATGTGATGCTAACACAGCGTAGCGTAGCAAATACAAAGAACCATTCAATACAGTCATTAGTAGAGCCATTCCCTCCCTACCTCTTAATGTGATGCTAACACAGCGTAGCAAATACAAAGAAACATTCAAGACAGCTAGCAATGGCACCCTAGTCCCTATGTAGTGCACTACTTTTGATCAGGGCCCATAGGGTAACATTTGGAACATAACCCCAGGTCTGGACAGCTTTATTAAAGGACTGGTCCACTCAGAACATAACCCCAGGTCTGGACAGCTTTATTAAAGGACTGGTCGACTCAGAACATAACGCCAGGTCTGGACAGCTTTATTAAAGGACTGGTCCACTCAGAACATAACGCCAGGTCTGGACAGCTTTATTAAAGGACTGGTCCACTCAGAACATAACCCCAGGTCTGGACAGCTTTATTAAAGGACTGGTCGACTCAGAACATAACCCCAGGTCTGGACAGCTTTATTAAAGGACTGGTCCACTCAGAACATAACCCCAGGTCTGGACAGCTTTATTAAAGGACTGGTCCACTCAGAACATAACCCCAGGTCTGGACAGCTTTATTAAAGGACTGGTCCACTCAGAACATAACGCCAGGTCTGGACAGCTTTATTAAAGGACTGGTCGACTCAGAACATAACACCAGGTCTGGACAGCTTTATTAAAGGACTGGTCCACTCAGAACATAACGCCAGGTCTGAACAGCTTTATTAAAGGACTGGTCCACTCAGAACATAACGCCAGGTCTGGACAGCTTTATTAAAGGACTGGTCCACTCAGAACATAACCCCAGGTCTGGACAGCTTTATTAAAGGACTGGTCCACTCAGAACATAACCCCAGGTCTGGACAGCTTTATTAAAGGACTGGTCCACTCAGAACATAACACCAGGTCTGGACAGCTTTATTAAAGGACTGGTCCACTCAGAACATAACCCCAGGTCTGGACAGCTTTATTAAAGGACTGGTCCACTCAGAACATAACCCCAGGTCTGGACAGCTTTATTAAAGGACTGGTCCACTCAGAACATAACACCAGGTCTGGACAGCTTTATTAAAGGACTGGTCCACTCAGAACATAACGCCAGGTCTGGACAGCTTTATTAAAGGACTGGTCCACTCAGAACATAACCCCAGGTCTGGACAGCTTTATTAAAGGACTGGTCCACTCAGAACATAACACCAGGTCTGGACAGCTTTATTAAAGGACTGGTCCACTCAGAACATAACCCCAGGTCTGGACAGCTTTATTAAAGGACTGGTCCACTCAGAACATAACGCCAGGTCTGGACAGCTTTATTAAAGGACTGGTCCACTCAGAACATAACCCCAGGTCTGGACAGCTTTATTAAAGGACTGGTCCACTCAGAACATAACCCCAGGTCTGGACAGCTTTATTAAAGGACTGGTCCACTCAGAACATAACCCCACAGCTTTATTAAAGGACTGGTCCACTCAGGACACAAGTCAAGTTTAATTTAGAGTCTGTTTATCACTGGTCTCAAGTTCAACCCACGTCATGATGCAAAAACAAACAAACAATGTCTATGGACCCCAATGTTCAGACGCAACACTACATCAGTCTTTGTGTACCACTGTTTCTCAAGGCGTTCCTGGGGCCCGCCTCTGTTCTCTATCCCGGCACTACCATACCCAATGCAATGAGTTTAGTGCTGGGCTATAAAAAAAGTGTGATCGATAGATTGAGAAACAAGAAGTGTAGACAAGACTACCAGCAGAGGTTCCCAGGGGCCACAGCAGGAATTGCCTCACCTCGAGCCACCCAGCTCAGCCACCCAGCCACCACCACCCACATCCTCCCTGTTCCCCAACCATCATCTCTCAAACTCGCTACTGCTGCTGCATCTGCATACCCATACGCTCCTGCAACTTGCACCCAAAATATCCATCGCCCTGACGACTTTATCCGTCGCCCTGACGACTTTATCCGTCGCCCTGACGACTTTTTCCGTCGCCCTGACGACTTTATCCGTCGCCCTGACGACTTTTTCCGTCGCCCTGACGACTTTTTCCGTCGCCCTGACGACTTTATCCGTCGCCCTGACGACTTTATCCGTCGCCCTGACGACTTTATCCGTCGCCCTGACGACTTTATCCGTCGCCCTGACGTCTTTATCCGTCGCCCTGACGACTTTATCCGTCGCCCTGACGACTTTATCCGTCGCCCTGACGACTTTATCCGTCGCCCTGACGACTTTATCCATCGCCCTGACATGAACCAACATGCAGATGCCTGCATCAAACTCAGTGGGGATAAACAGTGGCCGAAGCTGTTTCTTCCAGATGGCTTTGCACAATTGATCAATCAATCAATGACTTAACCAATCAATCAATGAATTTATAGATCAGACTTAACCAATCAATACATTTATAGATCAGACTTAACCAATCATTCAATGAATTTATAGATCAGACTTAACCAATCAATCAATGAATTTATAGATCAGACTTAACCAATCAATCAATGAATTTATAGATCAGACTTAACCAATCAATCAATGAATTTATAGATCAGACTTAACCAATCAATCAATGATATGGTCTGTTTACTGCAGTATGACTCATATGGTATGTTTACTGCAGTATGGCTCATATGGTCTGTTTACTGCAGTATGACTCATATGGTCTGTTTACTGCAGTATGGCTCATATGGTCTGTTTACTGCAGTATGGCTCATATGGTCTGTTTACTGCAGTATGGCTCATATGGTCTGTTGACTGCAGTATGACTCATATGGTCTGTTTACTGCAGTATGGCTCATATGGTCTGTTTACTGCAGTATGACTCATATGGTCTGTTTACTGCATTATGACTCATATGGTCTGTTTACTGCAGTATGGCTCATATGGTCTGTTGACTGCAGTATTAAATCAAATCAAGTTTATTTTATATAGCCCTTCGTACATCAGCTAATATCTTGAAGTGCTGTACAGACACCCAGCCTAAAACCCCAAACAGCAAGCAATGCAGGTGTAGAAGCACGGTGGCTAGGAAAAACTCCCTAGAAAGGCCAAAACCTAGGAAGAAACCTAGAGAGGAACCAGGCTATGAGGGGTGGCCAGTCCTCTTCTGGCTGTGCTGGGTGGAGATTATAACAGAACTATGCCAAGATGTTCAAAATGTTCATAAGTGACAAGCATGGTCAAATAATAATCATGAATAATTTTCAGTTGGCTTTTCATAGCCGATCATCAAGAGTTGAAAATAGCAGGTCCGGGACAGGTGGCGGTTCCATAACCGCAGGCAGAACAGCTGAAACTGGAATAGCAGCAGTATGGCTCAAATGGTCTGTTTACTGCAGTATGACTCATATGGTCTGTTGACTGCAGTATGGCTCATATGGTCTGTTTACTGCAGTATGACTCATATGGTCTGTTTACTGCAGTATGACTCATATGGTCTGTTTACTGCAGTATGACTCATATGGTCTGTTTACTGCAGTATGGCTCATATGGTCTGTTTACTGCAGTATGGCTCAAATGGTCTGTTTACTGCAGTATGACTCATATGGTCTGTTTACTGCAGTATGGCTCATATGGTCTGTTTACTGCAGTATGGCTCAAATGGTCTGTTTACTGCAGTATGACTCATATGGTCTGTTGACTGCAGTATGACTCATATGGTCTGTTTACTGCAGTATGGCTCAAATGGTCTGTTTACTGCAGTATGACTCATATGGTCTGTTTACTGCAGTATGACTCATATGGTCTGTTTACTGCAGTATGACTCATATGGTATGTTTACTGCAGTATGGCTCATATGGTCTGTTTACTGCAGTATGGCTCATATGGTCTGTTTACTGCAGTATGGCTCATATGGTCTGTTTACTGCAGTATGGCTCAAATGGTCTGTTTACTGCAGTATGACTCATATGGTCTGTTTACTGCAGTATGGCTCATATGGTCTGTTTACTGCAGTATGACTCATATGGTCTGTTTACTGCAGTATGACTCAAATGGTCTGTTTACTGCAGTATGGCTCAAATGGTCTGTTTACTGCAGTATGACTCATATGGTCTGTTTACTGCAGTATGGCTCATATGGTCTGTTTACTGCAGTATGACTCATATGGTCTGTTTACTGCAGTATGACTCAAATGGTCTGTTTACTGCAGTATGACTCATATGGTCTGTTTACTGCAGTATGGCTCATATGGTCTGTTTACTGCAGTATGGCTCATATGGTCTGTTTACTGCAGTATGACTCATATGGTCTGTTGACTGCAGTATGACTCATATGGTCTGTTGACTGCAGTATGACTCATATGGTCTGTTTACTGCAGTATGGCTCATATGGTCTGTTTACTGCAGTATGGCTCATATGGTCTGTTGACTGCAGTATGACTCATATGGTCTGTTGACTGCAGTATGACTCATATGGTCTGTTGACTGCAGTATGACTCATATGGTCTGTTTACTGCAGTATGGCTCATATGGTCTGTTTACTGCAGTATGACTCATATGGTCTGTTGACTGCAGTATGACTCATATGGTCTGTTTACTGCAGTATGACTCATATGGTCTGTTGACTGCAGTATGACTCATATGGTCTGTTGACTGCAGTATGACTCATATGGTCTGTTTACTGCGGTATTACAGGATGTCCTGTGTTAAGCAGATTGTTCAATTAAGAATAAATTCTCATTTGACAGTAGATAGTGATAGTACTTTACCCCCTCTACTCTGACTATAGGACTCATGGTTCATATGGTCTGCTTTACCCCCTCTACTCTGACTATAGGACTCATGGTTCATATGGTCTGCTTTACCCCCTCTACTCTGACTATAGGACTCATGGTTCATACTGTCTGACTATAGGACTCATGGTTCATATGGTCTGACTATAGGACTCATGGTTCATATGGTCTGCTTTACCCCCTCTACTCTGACTATAGGACTCATGGTTCATATGGTCTGCTTTACCCCCTCTACTCTGACTATAGGACTCATGGTTCATATGGTCTGACTATAGGACTCATGGTCCATATGATCTGCTTTACCCCCTCTACTCTGACTATAGGACTCATGGTTCATATGGTCTGCTTTACCCCCTCTACTCTGACTATAGGACTCATGGTTCATATGGTCTGACTATAGGACTCATGGATCATATGGTCTGCTTTACCCCCTCTACTCTGACTATAGGACTCATGGATCATATAATCTGCTTTACCCCCTCTACTCTGACTATAGGACTCATGGTCCATATGATCTGCTTTACCCCCTCTACTCTGACTATAGGACTCATGGTTCATATGGTCTGCTTTACCCCCTCTACTCTGACTATAGGACTCATGGTTCATATGGTCTGCTTTACCCCCTCTACTCTGACTATAGGACTCATGGTCCATATGATCTGCTTTACCCCCTCTACTCTGACTATAGGACTCATGGATCATATGGTCTGCTTTACCCCCTCTACTCTGACTATAGGACTCATGGTCCATATGGTCTGCTTTACCCCCTCTACTCTGACTATAGGACTCATGGTTCATATGGTCTGCTTTACCCCCTCTACTCTTACTATAGGACTCATGGTTCATATGGTCTGACTATAGGACTCATGGTTCATATGGTCTGCTTTACCCCCTCTACTCTGACTATAGGACTCATGGTTCATATGGTCTGACTATAGGACTCATGGTTCATATGGTCTGCTTTACCCCCTCTACTCTGACTATAGGACTCATTGTTCATATGGTCTGCTTTACCCCCTCTACTCTGACTATAGGACTCATTGTTCATATGGTCTGCTTTACCCCCTCTACTCTGACTATAGGACTCATGGTTCATATGGTCTGCTTTACCCCCTCTACTCTGACTATAGGACTCATTGTTCATATGGTCTGACTATAGGACTCATGGTTCATATGGTCTGCTTTACCCCCTCTACTCTGACTATAGGACTCATTGTTCATATGGTCTGCTTTACCCCCTCTACTCTGACTATAGGACTCATGGTTCATATGGTCTGCTTTACCCCCTCTACTCTGACTATAGGACTCATGGTTCATATGGTCTGCTTTACCCCCTCTACTCTGACTATAGGACTCATGGTCCATATGATCTGCTTTACCCCCTCTACTCTGACTATAGGACTCATGGTTCATATGGTCTGCTTTACCCCCTCTACTCTATATGACTCATGGTTCATATGGTCTGCTTTACCCCCTCTACTCTGACTATAGGACTCATGGTCCATATGGTCTGCTTTACCCCCTCTACTCTGACTATAGGACTCATGGTTCATATGGTCTGCTTTACCCCCTCTACTCTGACTATAGGACTCATGGATCATATGGTCTGCTTTACCCCCTCTACTCTGACTATAGGACTCATGGTCCATATGGTCTGCTTTACCCCCTCTACTCTGACTATAGGACTCATGGTTCATATGGTCTGCTTTACCCCCTCTACTCTGACTATAGGACTCATGGTTCATATGATCTGCTTTACCCCCTCTACTCTGACTATAGGACTCATGGTTCATATGGTCTGCTTTACCCCCTCTACTCTGACTATAGGACTCATGGTTCATATGATCTGCCTATAGGACTCATGGTTCATATGATCTGCTTTACCCCCTCTACTCTGACTATAGGACTCATGGTCCATATGATCTGCCTATAGGACTCATGGTTCATATGATCTGCTTTACCCCCTCTACTCTGACTATAGGACTCATGGTTCATATGGTCTGCTTTACCCCCTCTACTCTGACTATAGGACTCATGGTTCATATGGTCTGACTATAGGACTCATGGTTCATATGGTCTGCTTTACCCCCTCTACTCTGACTATAGGACTCATGGTTCATATTGTCTGCTTTACCCCCTCTACTCTGACTATAGGACTCATGGTTCATATGGTCTGCTTTACCCCCTCTACTCTGACTATAGGACTCATGGTTCATATGGTCTGCTTTACCCCCTCTACTCTGACAAAAAGACTCATGGTTCATATGATCTGCTTTACCCCCTCTACTCTGACTATAGGACTCATGGTCCATATGATCTGCTTTACCCCCTCTACTCTGACTATAGGACTCATGGTTCACATGGTCTGCTTTACCCCCTCTACTCTGACTATAGGACTCATGGTTCATATGGTCTGACTATAGGATTCATGGTTCATATGGTCTGCTTTACCCCCTCTACTCTGACTATAGGACTCATGGTTCATATGGTCTGCTTTACCCCCTCTACTCTGACTATAGGACTCATGGTTCATATGGTCTGCTTTACCCCCTCTACTCTGACTATAGGACTCATGGTCCATATGATCTGCTTTACCCCCTCTACTCTGACTATAGGACTCATGGTTCATATGGTCTGCTTTACCCCCTCTACTCTATATGACTCATGGTTCATATGGTCTGCTTTACCCCCTCTACTCTGACTATAGGACTCATGGTCCATATGGTCTGCTTTACCCCCTCTACTCTGACTATAGGACTCATGGTTCATATGGTCTGCTTTACCCCCTCTACTCTGACTATAGGACTCATGGTTCATATGGTCTGCTTTACCCCCTCTACTCTGACTATAGGACTCATGGTTCATATGGTCTGCTTTACCCCCTCTACTCTGACTATAGGACTCATTGTTCATATGGTCTGCTTTACCCCCTCTACTCTGACTATAGGACTCATGGTTCATATGGTCTGACTATAGGACTCATGGTTCATATGGTCTGCTTTACCCCCTCTACTCTGACTATAGGACTCATGGTTCATATGGTCTGCTTTACCCCCTCTACTCTGACTATAGGACTCATGGTTCATATGGTCTGCTTTACCCCCTCTACTCTGACTATAGGACTCATGGTTCATATGGTCTGCTTTACCCCCTCTACTCTGACTATAGGACTCATGGTTCATATGATCTGCTTTACCCCCTCTACTCTGACTATAGGACTCATGGTCCATATGATCTGCTTTACCCCCTCTACTCTGACTATAGGACTCATGGTTCATATGGTCTGCTTTACCCCCTCTACTCTGACTATAGGACTCATGGATCATATGGTCTGCTTTACCCCCTCTACTCTGACTATAGGACTCATGGTCCATATGGTCTGCTTTACCCCCTCTACTCTGACTATAGGACTCATGGTTCATATGGTCTGCTTTACCCCCTCTACTCTGACTATAGGACTCATGGTTCATATGATCTGCTTTACCCCCTCTACTCTGACTATAGGACTCATGGTTCATATGGTCTGCTTTACCCCCTCTACTCTGACTATAGGACTCATGTTTCATATGATCTGCCTATAGGACTCATGGTTCATATGATCTGCTTTACCCCCTCTACTCTGACTATAGGACTCATGGTCCATATGATCTGCCTATAGGACTCATGGTTCATATGATCTGCTTTACCCCCTCTACTCTGACTATAGGACTCATGGTTCATATGGTCTGCTTTACCCCCTCTACTCTGACTATAGGACTCATGGTTCATATGATCTGCCTATAGGACTCATGGTTCATATGATCTGCTTTACCCCCTCTACTCTGACTATAGGACTCATGGTCCATATGATCTGCCTATAGGACTCATGGTTCATATGATCTGCTTTACCCCCTCTACTCTGACTATAGGACTCATGGTCCATATGGTCTGCTTTACCCCCTCTACTCTGACTATAGGACTCATGGTTCATATGGTCTGCTTTACCCCCTCTACTCTGACTATAGGACTCATGGTTCATATGGTCTGCTTTACCCCCTCTACTCTGACTATAGGACTCATGGTCCATATGGTCTGCTTTACCCCCTCTACTCTGACTATAGGACTCATGGTTCATATGGTCTGCTTTACCCCCTCTACTCTGACTATAGGACTCATGGTTCATATGGTCTGCTTTACCCCCTCTACTCTGACTATAGGACTCATGGTTCATATGGTCTGACTATAGGACTCATGGTTCATATGGTCTGCTTTACCCCCTCTACTCTGACTATAGGACTCATGGTTCATATGGTCTGCTTTACCCCCTCTACTCTGACTATAGGACTCATGGTCCATGTGATCTGCTTTACCCCCTCTACTCTGACTATAGGACTCATGGTTCATATGATCTGCTTTACCCCCTCTACTCTGACTATAGGACTCATGGTTCATATGGTCTGCTTTACCCCCTCTACTCTGACTATAGGACTCATGGTTCATATGATCTGCTTTACCCCCTCTACTCTGACTATAGGACTCATGGTTCATATGGTCTGACTATAGGACTCATGGTTCATATGGTCTGCTTTACCCCCTCTACTCTGACTATAGGACTCATGGTTCATATGGTCTGCTTTACCCCCTCTACTCTGACTATAGGACTCATGGTTCATATGGTCTGACTATAGGACTCATGGTTCATATGGTCTGCTTTACCCCCTCTACTCTGACTATAGGACTCATGGTTCATATGGTCTGCTTTACCCCCTCTACTCTGACTATAGGACTCATGGTTCATATGATCTGCTTTACCCCCTCTACTCTGACTATAGGACTCATGGTTCATATGGTCTGCTTTACCCCCTCTACTCTGACTATAGGACTCATGGTTCATATGGTCTGCTTTACCCCCTCTACTCTGACTATAGGACTCATGGTTCATATGGTCTGACTATAGGACTCATGGTTCATATGGTCTGCTTTACCCCCTCTACTCTGACTATAGGACTCATGGTCCATATGGTCTGCTTTACCCCCTCTACTCTGACTATAGGACTCATGGTCCATATGGTCTGCTTTACCCCCTCTACTCTGACTATAGGACTCATTTTTTTTTATTTTTTTTTTATTTCACCTTTATTTAACCAGGTAGGCTAGTTGAGAACAAGTTCTCATTTGCAACTGCGACCTGGCCAAGATAAAGCATAGCAGTGTGAACAGACAACAACACAGAGTTACACATGGAGTAAACAATAAACAAGTCAATAACAATGGTTCATATGATCTGCCTATAGGACCCCCTTGGGCTGGGTGTGTTATATACTGTAACTCAACTAACATCTACTACAAACAACTAAATAAACAGCTGCAACAAGCAAACCCTCTTGTCAAGCACGAAAGCTGTGGTCCGTCCACATTTCTGAAAGAAAGGAATGAAGTTTAAAATCAAGTGGAATGATTAAAACTGGAAATGAAGTTAAAATCCTGTTGAACGTTAATGTTAAAGGGGATGGCTGTATAAAACATATCTTCATGAGAGGACTATGAACAGTATGAACCATGAGTCCTATAGTCAGAGTAGAGGGGGTAAAGCAGATCATATGAACCATGAGTCCTATAGTCAGAGTAGAGGGGGTAAAGCAGACCATATGAACCATGAGTCCTATAGTCAGAGTAGAGGGGGTAAAGCAGACCATATGGACCATGAGTCCTATAGTCAGAGTAGAGGGGGTAAAGCAGATCATATGAACCATGAGTCCTATAGTCAGAGTAGAGGGGGTAAAGCAGATCATATGGACCATGAGTCCTATAGTCAGAGTAGAGGGGGTAAAGCAGACCATATGAACCATGAGTCCTATAGTCAGAGTAGAGGGGGTAAAGCAGATCATATGGACCATGAGTCCTATAGTCAGAGTAGAGGGGGTAAAGCAGACCATATGAACCATGAGTCCTATAGTCAGAGTAGAGGGGGTAAAGCAGACCATATGAACCATGAGTCCTATAGTCAGAGTAGAGGGGGTAAAGCAGATCATATGAACCATGAGTCCTATAGTCAGAGTAGAGGGGGTAAAGCAGACCATATGAACCATGAGTCCTATAGTCAGAGTAGAGGGGGTAAAGCAGACCATATGAACCATGAGTCCTATAGTCAGAGTAGAGGGGGTAAAGCAGACCATATGAACCATGAGTCCTATAGTCAGAGTAGAGGGGGTAAAGCAGACCATATGAACCATGAGTCCTATAGTCAGAGTAGAGGGGGTAAAGCAGATCATATGAACCATGAGTCCTATAGTCAGAGTAGAGGGGGTAAAGCAGATCATATGAACCATGAGTCCTATAGTCAGAGTAGAGGGGGTAAAGCAGATCATATGAACCATGAGTCCTATAGTCAGAGTAGAGGGGGTAAAGCAGACCATATGAACCATGAGTCCTATAGTCAGAGTAGAGGGGGTAAAGCAGACCATATGAACCATGAGTCCTATAGTCAGAGTAGAGGGGGTAAAGCAGACCATATGAACCATGAGTCCTATAGTCAGAGTAGAGGGGGTAAAGCAGATCATATGAACCATGAGTCCTATAGTCAGAGTAGAGGGGGTAAAGCAGACCATATGAACCATGAGTCCTATAGTCAGAGTAGAGGGGGTAAAGCAGACCATATGGACCATGAGTCCTATAGTCAGAGTAGAGGGGGTAAAGCAGACCATATGAACCATGAGTCCTATAGTCAGAGTAGAGGGGGTAAAGCAGACCATATGAACCATGAGTCCTATAGTCAGAGTAGAGGGGGTAAAGCAGACCATATGGACCATGAGTCCTATAGTCAGAGTAGAGGGGGTAAAGCAGACCATATGAACCATGAGTCCTATAGTCAGAGTAGAGGGGGTAAAGCAGACCATATGGACCATGAGTCCTATAGTCAGAGTAGAGGGGGTAAAGCAGACCATATGAACCATGAGTCCTATAGTCAGAGTAGAGGGGGTAAAGCAGACCATATGAACCATGAGTCCTATAGTCAGAGTAGAGGGGGTAAAGCAGACCATATGGACCATGAGTCCTATAGTCAGAGTAGAGGGGGTAAAGCAGATCATATGAATCATGAGTCCTATAGTCAGAGTAGAGGGGGTAAAGCAGACCATATGGACCATGAGTCCTATAGTCAGAGTAGAGGGGGTAAAGCAGACCATATGAACCTACTAATGCCTTATACTATTAGGACCCTCAGATGTTCACCTGTTTGTTGTTGTTGTTATTGTTTATGATTTGTATGCACTTTTTGCACTAATATGCATTGCTGTCGTACGTAGTATGACAAAGTAGTACATGGTAGATTTCATTTTGAAATCTCATATGCTATGAATAACCTATTGATGAAACCTGAGGGAATAGGGCTTGGATTTCTTTCTTTGTTGTTTTCTTTGTTTGGATTTACAATTGACATGCTAGAAGATTTCAGTTGTCTTATTACTGGGATCAGTTTTTATATACAGAGCATTCGGAAAGTATTCAGACCCCTTCACTTTTTCCACATTTTGTTACCTTACAGCCTTATTCTAAAATGTATTAAAAAACAGGTTTATATTCTCCATCGATCTACACACAATACCCCATAATGACATCACAATACCCCATAATGACATCACAATACCCCATAATGACAAAACAAAAACAGGTTTTTAGAATAAAATATAAATATATATATTTACATTTACATAAGTATTCAGACCCTTTACTCAGTACTTTGTTGAAGCACCTTTGGCAGCAATTACAGCCTTGAGTCTTCTTGGGTATGACGCTACAAGCTTGGCACACCTGTATTTGGGGAGTTTCTCCCATTCTTCTCTGCAGATCCTCTCAAGCTCTGTCAGGTTGGATGGGGAGCGTTGCTGCACAGCTATTATCAGGTCTCTCCAGAGATGTTCGATCGGGTTCAAGTCTGTGCTCTGGCTGGGCCACTCAAGGACTTTCAGAGACTTGTCCCGAAGCCACTCCTGCGTTGTCTTGGCTGTGTGCTTAGGGTCATTGTCCTGTTGGAAGGTGAACCTTCACCCTAGTCTGAGGTTTTCATCAAGGATCTCTCTGTACTTTGCTTCCCTGCCACTGAGAAACATCCCCACAGCATGATGCTGCCACCACCATGCTTCACTGTAGGGATGGTATTGGCCAGGTGATTAGCGGTGCCTGGTTTTCTCCAGATGTAACGCTTGGCATTCACGCCAAAGAGTTCAATCTTGGTTTCATCAGACCAGATAATCTTGTCCTTTGTGTGCCTTTTGGCAAACTCCAGGCAGGCTGTCATGTGCTTTTTAACGAGGAGTGGCTTCTGTCTGGCCACTCTACCATAAAGGCCTGATTGGTGGAGTGCGGCAGAGGTGGTTGTCTTTCTGGACGTTTCTCCCATCTCTACAGAGGAACTCTGGAGCTTGGTCAGAGTGACCATCGGGTTCTGACCAAGATATGTGCCTTGACACAATCCTGTCTCGGAGCTCTACGGACAATTCCTTCGACCTCATGGCTTGGTTTTTTTCTCTGAATTGCACTGTCAACTGTGGGACCTTATATAGACAGGTATGTGCCTTTCCAAATCATGTCCAATCAATTGAATTTAGGTGGACTCCAATCGAGTTGTACAAACATTCCCCAGGAATGATGATTAATGGAAACAGGATGCACCTGAGCTCAACGTAGAGCCTCATAACATAGGGTCTGAATACTTATTTGTTATAAATTATCAAATTTCTAAAAACCTGTTTTCGCTTTGTCATTATGGGGTATTGTGGGGTATTGTGATGTCATTATGGGGTATTGTGATGTCATCATGGGGTATTGTGTGTAGATTGATGAGGAACATGTTTTATTTAATCCATTCTAGAATAAGGCTGTAACGTAACAAAATGTGGAGAAAGTCAAGGGGTCTGAATACTTTCCGAATGCACTGTAACTAGTGGTCAGGAAAATCCTTCACTGCTGTCATTCATTGTTTACTCTCTCCTGTGAACGTGCCTGTGCTGTACTGTTCCGCCACAAATTGACAGACAGTCCGATCAGCGAAATATGCGTTAAGGCGGGACTCCCGAACCTCCAATGGTTGTGGAGATGTAACCCGATATCCCAGAGTCACCTGACGCCAACTGAATAGAAGCAGGAAAGAGAAGTGATTTGTCCTAACAGAAGTTGATTCATAAGCAAATGACCTTGATATGTCTTGACAAAACAATATGGGGACTTAACTTTTTTAAATTTATTTTAAAGAATAAAAGCATTTCACATGTGTAAAGTTAAGATCTAAGCTGCGTTATCTTTTCTTACTGCTTCTACTGCATGGGCTTCTGGCATGCGTTTAGCATGTGGTGAGTTAGCTGAAGCTAACCAGCGGTGGTATCTATTCTGTGTAGCAGCAGTCGGGTTTGGACTCATGTATCCCTCATTGCATGCGCTTCATAACCAGTGTTTTTGCATTCTTCCCCCCCCCCCTCCCCCAATCCCTCTTTTTTTTCCTCCTTCTCTTTGTGTTCCCTCCATCCTTCAGATGTTTCAACCCATCATGCTGTTCATCCTCGTTCTAGTCCTCTTCTCGTCTCTCTCGTACGCCGTGGTCTTTAAGTTGCTCTTTCTCTTTGCTCTTTTCTTCGTTCTCTAACTCGTCTGTTCTGTTTTCGTTTTTTAGTATAATTTTCCACCCTTGGCTTTATCCTCTTATTTTTTTATTTTGTTGCTTTTTTTAAATTCCTCCTGCTGTTTGTTTATTGTCATTCGTCCGTTTGTTCGTTTACCCACCAATCCGCTTCATGCACTCCCCTCCCCCCCCCCCCCCCCTCCATCCCCTCTGTCCCCACACCCACACACCTTCCCTCACCTGTCACCCCCTGACCCCCACCCCCCCAGTCACAGTCCGGTGCGAGGGATGAGCTGGAGTGGCGTCTAGGACAGGAGCGAGCCGTGGAGACCCAGGGCCAGAGCCAGGGGATCTTCCTCAGGGTCCGGCCCAGAACAGGGGAGCCATCCTGGGACACACTAGATACCACAGGCCCCCCCTGGCTTCTTTAAGACCTGAGGTCAGTGCCTCTTTCATCTCCCTACCTCCCTCCCTTCTCCCTTGTAGTAGGACTAGATGAGGACAGACACCTGTGTAAAGTTTACACTAAGGTTTACACTACAGTGTAAAGTTTACACTAAGGTTTACACTACAGTGTAAAGTAAAGATTAAGGGCGTATGTGCGTAGAGTTATTAAGATATTTCGAAAAGATTTCTTAGCTCAAATGCTTTGACTGCGTGTCTTACAGAGGCACGCATTTAGACATGAGTCAAGTACAGGTGCCAAATTCTTGAATGTTCTTCATGAAACTTGATCAACGTGACGTTTTTTTTTAAACATTTTGGCCAGTGTCACGATGACGACCGTTACAGCCAGGGGGGTGAGGTGTGGAGGATAGGAGACACATTTTATAGTAATGGTTGAACTATAATTAACAAGGTTCCAGGTCTCACTTTAATATTATCCTGTCAAGGGTTTGTATTTTAGAGCCGGGTTGGTACCAGTACTCGAGCTTTAATATTATCCTGTCAAGGTTTGTATTTTAGAGCCGGGTTGGTACCAGTACTCGAGCTTTAATACTATCCTGTCAAGGTTTGTATTTTAGATCCGGGTTGGTACCAGTACTCAAGCTTTAGAAAAGCATAGGCTAAAAGTATCTGTTCTCAGCGCCGACCCACTTCAACCCTCTAAAGCGAAGTCCGTTGTTATCTAACACAAAGCCACTCAGTCCAACATGGCATCAGGTAACACTCCAGCCCACAGTCACAGTTATCTGATGAGCATGATCTCTCACGTCATTCACACTCTCTCTTTTTCTGTCTCTATTTTTAGTTCTGTTTTGAATCACAACAGTCGCTCCCCTGACCACAAAATATTGATTTCCAACCTTTTTGATTTGTAATTGGGTTGTTTTTGCTGGATATTCTGATTCCCGTTGAACCCTTCTTGGAAAGGACAGTACTGTTTTCAGATTGCTGATTGTCTGTTTTTATTGGTACCTCTGAATTGACAAGTATTGTTTTTAACTAGAAATCCTCCTCATATCCAATAGTTGAGCTAATTTCTGTTAAATGTGTTTCTTGATGTCATGTTATCGACTATGATTGTTCTGTTCTAGGGCAGGGTATATGTGACTGAGGTCAAGAAGGTGAGTTTATGTCAAATTTCCAAGATTGTTTATTTAAAAAAAAAAAACTTTTTTAATTTTATTGAAGTACAGACTCAGAGCTTCTAAATGGTAGATCATAAAATCAATCAATCAAATGTATTTATAAAGCCCTTCTTACATCAGCTTATGTCACAAAGTGCTTATACAGATACCCAGCCTAAAACCCCTAACATCAAGCAATGCAGGTGTAGAAGCAGGGTGGCTAGGAAAAACTCCCTATAAAGGCAGGGAACCTAGGAAGAAACCTAGAGAGGAACCAGGCTCTGAGGGGGTGGGCCAGTCCTCTTCTGGCTGTGACAGAAAGTATAATGAACGGGTTATCCCACTTTGGAGACAAGTTGGAGATTAAATTCCCTTCCATGAACGTCCGTCCCACTTTCTACAGAGCTCTTCTGTGTTTAGACCCATTTAGCATGGTCATAAGCCTTAGTCCTACCCATCTCTTTAAGGATTTGACATGTAAAAGCAAGGGGTCAAGTAGCCTCTCTATTATTATCCCCTCTCCGTTATCTCAGCCAATCATGGATCCTGACTTTCTCCCGACATACTGTAACCTCAGTGCATTCTCCTTGGCTAAACTAGGCTCCAAATTTAACATTTTGTATTCCTGTTATTAACAGAATCCCAGACCAGTTTTGTAACGAAGGCATATGTCACGCCCTGACCGTAGAGAGCGTTTTATGTCTCTATTTTGGTTTGGTCAGGGTGTGATTTGGGGTGGGCATTCTATGTTCCTTTTTCTATGATTTGTATTTCTGTGTGTTTGGCCGGGGTGTGGTTCTCAATCAGAGGCAGCTGTCTATCGTTGTCTCTGATTGAGAACCATACTTAGGTTGCCTTTTCCCACCTGTCTGGGTGGGTAGTTGTCTATGTGTAGTTGCATGTCAGTTATGTATAGCTTCACGTTCGTTTTGTTAGTTTGTTTTAGTGTTTCATTCGTTAATTAAAATAGAATATATTCACATCACGCTGCGCCTTGGTCTCCTCACTACGACGAACGTGACAGCATATAATAGTTCACATGTTCGGAAAAAAGGCGTTATTTGACGTCAAAAGCCTACAATCCTGAATCTGGTCACATATTGACTGTTGGCTTGACATACAGGAAGTTCTCAAATGTTATGACACAGCAAGCGTGCTATTTGTCCTTACGTCACATAAAGTATATTGCCTCTAAGTCTGCATAGTGTCACGTAATTATAGCATTGACAAAAACACTCTGACCAGGGATGTGCTTTCTCTAATATGGGATTTCAGTTTCCCCTCTAACATAATCTCTGAAGCGGAGAGAGTGAATGAATGAGAGGATGGATGTAAAAGCAGCTTTGGTATAGGAGGATTAGTGCTCTGTGTGATTTACATTTGACATTGACAGAGAGGGAGAGAAAGGGGGAGGAGAAAGGAATGGAGGGAGAGAGGGAGATGGAGAGAGAGGGGGGATTCCAGGACAATTCTACTAATGAGGTTTGAAGACATGTCCCCTAAGAACACAGTCCCATTAGAACACAGTCCCATTAGAACACAGTCCCATTAGAACACAGTCCCATTAGAACACAGTCCCATTAGAACACAGTCCCAATAGAACACATGTCCCCTAAGAACACAGTCCCATTAGAACACAGTCCCATTAGAACACAGTCCCATTAGAACACAGTCCCATTAGAACACAGTCCCATTAAAACACAGTCCCATTAGAACACAGTCCCAATAGAACACAGTCCCATTAGAACACAGTCCCAATAGAACACAGTCCCATTAGAACACATGTCCCCTAAGAACACAGTCCCCTAAGAACACAGTCCCATTAGAACACAGTCCCATTAGAACACAGTCCCATTAGAACACAGTCCCATTAGAACACAGTCCCATTAAAACACAGTCCCATTAGAACACAGTCCCAATAGAACACAGTCCCATTAGAACACAGTCCCAATATAACACAGTCCCATTAGAACACAGTCCCATTAAAACACAGTCCCATTAGAACACAGTCCCAATAGAACACAGTCCCAATAGAACACAGTCCCATTAGAACACAGTTCCATTAGAACACAGTCCCATTAGAACACAGTCCCATTAAAACACAGTCCCATTAGAACACAGTCCCAATAGAACACAGTCCCATTAGAACACAGTCCCATTAGAACACAGTCCCATTAAAACACAGTCCCATTAGAACACAGTCCCAATAGAACACAGTCCCATTAGAACACAGTTCCATTAGAACACAGTCCCATTAGAACACAGTCCCATTAGAACACAGTCCCATTAGAACACAGTCCCATTAGAACACAGTCCCATTAGAACACAGTCCCATTAGAACACAGTCCCATTAGAACACAGTCCCAATAGAACACAGTCCCATTAGAACACAGTCCCATTAGAACACAGTCCCATAATAAGTATGTAGGTTTAATGATGAAGGATGGAGTACTGTACTGTAGAGTCTGTAGGTATCTAGATAATACTGAGGGTTTAATGATGACTGATGGAGTACTGTACAGTCTGTAGGTATCTAGATAATACTGAGGGTTTAATGATGAAGGATTGAGTACTGTACTGTACAGTCTGTAGGTATCTAGATAATACTGAGGGTTTAATGATGACTGATGGAGTACTGTACAGTCTGTAGGTATCTAGATAATACTGAGGGTTTAATGATGACTGATGGAGTACTGTACAGTCTGTAGGTATCTAGATAATACTGAGGGTTTAATGATGACTGATGGAGTACTGTACTGTCTGTGGGTATCTAGATAATACTGAGGGTTTAATGATGACTGATGGAGTACTGTACAGTCTGTAGGTATCTAGATAATACTGAGGGTTTAATGATGACTGATGGAGTACTGTACAGTCTGTAGGTATCTAGATAATACTGAGGGTTTAATGATGACTGATGGAGTACTGTACAGTCTGTAGGTATCTAGATAATACTGAGGGTTTAATGATGACTGATGGAGTACTGTACAGTCTGTAGGTATCTAGATAATACTGAGGGTTTAATGATGACTGATGGAGTACTGTACAGTCTGTGGGTATCTAGATAATACTGAGGGTTTAATGATGACTGATGGAGTACTGTACAGTCTGTAGGTATCTAGATAATACTGAGGGTTTAATGATGACTGATGGAGTACTGTACTGTCTGTAGGTATCTAGATAATACTGAGGGTTTAATGATGACTGATGGAGTACTGTACAGTCTGTAGGTATCTAGATAATACTGAGGGTTTAATGATGACTGATGGAGTACTGTACAGTCTGTAGGTATCTAGATAATACTGAGGGTTTAATGATGACTGATGGAGTACTGTACAGTCTGTGGGGTTACAGACAAATCCCACTAACTTTCACAAAATGTCCTGGTCTGGATTTCCTGATCATTCCCTTCTGATTCTGGGCAATCTTCTAACCGGGATTTCTGGGAATTTGGGAAAAGTTACCAGACTTTTGCAACCCTTAGACTAAAGGCATTATGAAAGGCACAACTTTTACACATAGAGTCAAACTTGAGGTTCATGCATGTCTTTTTTGTTTTAGCATTGACGTCAATGGTAAATCTCGAGTTATGCCCACAGATTTCAAGTAAGCATTTTGCCCATTGTGGAGTTAGCCTGGCTACCAGTCTGTTTAGCTGACATTTCACTCCTTGTACGCTGTGTCATTGCCAAACTTTGGTGCCCAGGCTATTATGGAGGTGTGTTTGGCCTGTTCTGAGGGTTACTGTGTTGAGGGGTACAGCTCTGAGGGTTACTGTGTTGAGGGGTACAGCTCTGAGGGTTACTGTGTTGAGGGGTACAGCTCTGAGGGTAACTGTGTGTTGTCCGGTTCATGTTTTTGGGGGGGTACAGCTACGCGACACAGCTGGGGCAGAGATGCAGTTCCGACTGGATCACGATCGCAGGTTGAGGCCTGGACAGGAGGACAGAGAGGCCTTCTCTGGGACCATGGCACAGGTAATGTACTGGTACAGCTTGACTCATAGTCAGTAACAGGTAAAGTACTGGTACAGCTTGACTCATAGTCAGTAACAGGTAACGTACTGGTACAGCTTGACTCATAGTCAGTAACAGGTAAAGTACTGGTACAGCTTGACTCATAGTCAGTAACAGGTAAAGTACTGGTACAGCTTGACTCATAGTCAGTAACAGGTAAAGTACTGGTACAGCTTGACTCATAGTCAGTAACAGGTAAAGTACTGGTACAGCTTGACCCATAGTCAGTAACAGGTAACGTACTGGTACAGCTTGACTCATAGTCAGTAACAGGTAAAGTACTGGTACAGCTTGACTCATAGTCAGTAACAGGTAAAGTACTGGTACAGCTTGACTCATAGTCAGTAACAGGTAAAGTACTGGTACAGCTTGACTCATAGTCAGTAACAGGTAAAGTACTGGTACAGCTTGACCCATAGTCAGTAACAGGTAACGTACTGGTACAGCTTGACTCATAGTCAGTAACAGGTAAAGTACTGGTACAGCTTGACTCATAGTCAGTAACAGGTAAAGTACTGGTACAGCTTGACTCATAGTAACAGGTAACGTACTGGTACAGCTTGACTCATAGTACCAGGTAAAGTACTGGTACAGCTTGACTCATAGTCAGTAACAGGTAAAGTACTGGTACAGCTTGACTCATAGTACCAGGTAAAGTACTGGTACAGCTTGACTCATAGTCAGTAACAGGTAAAGTACTGGTACAGCTTGACTCATAGTCAGTAACAGGTAAAGTACTGGTACAGCTTGACCCATAGTCAGTAACAGGTAAAGTACTGGTACAGCTTGACCCATAGTCATTAACAGGTAAATTACTGGTACAGCTTGACTCATAGTCAGTAACAGGTAAAGTACTGGTACAGCTTGACTCATAGTCAGTAACAGGTAAAGTACTGGTACAGCTTGACTCATAGTAACAGGTAACGTACTGGTACAGCTTGACTCATAGTACCAGGTAAAGTACTGGTACAGCTTGACTCATAGTCAGTAACAGGTAAAGTACTGGTACAGCTTGACTCATAGTACCAGGTAAAGTACTGGTACAGCTTGACTCATAGTCAGTAACAGGTAAAGTACTGGTACAGCTTGACTCATAGTCAGTAACAGGTAAAGTACTGGTACAGCTTGACTCATAGTCAGTAACAGGTAAAGTACTGGTACAGCTTGACTCATAGTCAGTAACAGGTAAAGTACTGGTACAGCTTGACTCATAGTAACAGGTAACGTACTGGTACAGCTTGACTCATAGTACCAGGTAAAGTACTGGTACAGCTTGACTCATAGTCAGTAACAGGTAAAGTACTGGTACAGCTTGACTCATAGTAACAGGTAAAGTACTGGTACAGCTTGACTCATAGTCAGTAACAGGTAAAGTACTGGTACAGCTTGACTCATAGTCAGTAACAGGTAAAGTACTGGTACAGCTTGACTCATAGTAACAGGTAACGTACTGGTACAGCTTGACTCATAGTCAGTAACAGGTAAAGTACTGGTACAGCTTGACTCATAGTAACATGTAAAGTACTGGTACAGCTTGACTCATAGTCAATAACAGGCAATGTACTGGTACAGCTTGACTCATAGTCAGTAACAGGTAAAGTACTGGTACAGCTTGACTCATAGTACCAGGTAAATTACTGGTACAGCTTGACTCATAGTAACAGGTAATGTACTGGTACAGCTTGACTCATAGTCAGTAACAGGTAATGTACTGGTACAGCTTGACTCATAGTACCAGGTAAATTACTGGTACAGCTTGACTCATAGTAACAGGTAAAGTACTGGTACAGCTTGACTCATAGTAACAGGTAATGTACTGGTACAGCTTGACTCATAGTCAGTAACAGGTAATGTACTGGTACAGCTTGACTCATAGTACCAGGTAAATTACTGGTACAGCTTGACTCATAGTAACAGGTAATGTACTGGTACAGCTTGACTCATAGTCAGTAACAGGTAATGTACTGGTACAGCTTGACTCATAGTACCAGGTAAATTACTGGTACAGCTTGACTCATAGTAACAGGTAATGTACTGGTACAGCTTGACTCATAGTAACAGGTAAATAACTGGTTACAAAGGGTCATGTCCTTTAGATAGTTGTACTATGTATAAATCCAGGAGTTTTCTCTCTGAGATCTGGTTAAAGGCTCAGAGTTTTTCCTGGTTCCCTCTCCACCTAACTACCCACCTCCATGAAGAAATACTTGATAAAAACAATAAAATATATGCCATACATCAGTACATTTCACCTGTACTCCTCTCTGTTCCCCTCTCTATCTCCCCCCTATCACCCCTCCTCCTCCCTGTTCCTCTCTCTATCTCCCCCATCACCCATCCTCCTCCCTGTTCCTCTCTCTATCTCCCCCCTATCACCCCTCCTCCTCCCTGTTCCTCTCTCTATCTCCCCCATCACCCATCCTCCTCCCTGTTCCTCTCTCTATCTCCCCCCCATCACCCCTCCTCCTCCCTGTTCCCCTCTCTATCTCCCCCCTATCACCTCTCCTCCCCCCTGTTCCCCTCTCTATCTCCCCCCTATCACCTCTCCTCCCCCCTGTTCCCCTCTATATCTCCTCACCTATCACCCCCTCCTCCTCCCTCTCTTATCCCCCCCTCCCTCCCTCCCTCCCGCCTTCCCCATCCCTACCTCTCTCCCCACCAGGATGAGGAACGGAGGCGGCTGGAGGTGCAGGGTGTGAAGCCCAGAGGAGGTCTGGATCTGACGGGCCTGCAGGCCCACGAGGCTCCCTGGGTCCAGGAGAGAACCCTACTGCAGCAGGAGGTCCAGTTGTTCAGACACAACACCGTCATCTTCTATATGAAGCTACGCTGGATCCTCATGCACTGGAGGCTGGGGAAGAGGACAGAGACCGGGGAGGAGACAGCACACTCAGAGGTGAGGTGACTGGCTAGAGGCTGAACCCCAGGTAGTTTAGTCTGGAGGCTGGGGAAGAGGACAGAGACCGGGGAGGAGACAGCACACTCAGAGGTGAGATGACTGGCTAGAGGCTGAACCCCAGGTAGTTTAGTCTGGAGGCTGGGGAAGAGGACAGAGACCGGGGAGGAGACAGCACACTCAGAGGTGAGATGACTGGCTAGAGGCTGAACCCCAGGTAGTTTAGTCTGGAGGCTGGGGAAGAGGACAGAGACCGGGGAGGAGACAGCACACTCAGAGGTGAGATGACTGGCTAGAGGCTGAACCCCAGGTAGTTTAGTCTGGAGGCTGGGGAAGAGGACAGAGACCGGGGAGGAGACAGCACACTCAGAGGTGAGATGACTGGCTAGAGGTAGAGGCTGAACCCCAGGTAGTTTAGTCTGGAGGCTGGGGAAGAGGACAGAGACAGGGGAGGAGACAGCAGACTCAGAGGTGAGATGACTGGCTAGAGGTAGAGGCTGAACCCCAGGTAGTTTAGTCTGGAGGCTGGGGAAGGAGACAGCACATACTTGCCCAACCCTTCTAGAAAGCTGCTGAATATGTATCCTTAATCCTATTTCTTTATTTATTTTTTATTTCACCTTTATTTCACCTTTATTTAACCAGGTAGGCTAGTTGAGAACAAGTTCTCATTTACAACTGCGACCTGGCCAAGATAAAGCAAAGCAGTGCGACATAAACAACAACACAGAGTTACACATGGAATAAACAAAACATATAGTCAATAAACAATAGAAGAAATGTCTATATACAGTGTGTGCAAATGAGGTAAGATGAGGGAGGTAAGGCAATAAATAGGCCATATTGGCAAAATAATTACAATTTAGCAATTAAACACTGGAGTAATAGAGACTGGAGTGATAGATGTGCAGAAGATGAATGTGCAAGTAGAGATACTAGGGTGCAAAGGACCAAAAAAACAACAACAAAAAACAGTATGGGGATGAGGTAGTTGGATGGGCTCAATACAGATGGGCTGTGTACAGGTGCAGTGATCTGTGAGCTGCTTTAACAGCTGGTGCTTAAAGTTAGTGAGGGAGATCTGAGTCTCCAGCTTCAGTGATTTTTGCAATTTGTTCCAGTCATTGGCAGCAGAGAACTGGAAGGAGATGCTGCCAAAGGAGGAATTGGCTTTGGGGATGACCAGTGAGATATACCTGCTACGGGTGGGTGTTGCTATGGTGACCAGTGAGCTGAGATAAGGCGGGGCTTTACCTAACAGAGACTTATAGATGACCTGTAGCCAGTGGGTTTGGCGACGAGTATGAAGCGAGGGCCAGTCAACGAGAGCATACAGGTTGCAGTGGTGGGTAGTATATGGGGCTTTGGTGACAAAATGGACGGCACTGTGATAGACTGCATCCAATTTGCTGAGTAGAGTGTTGGAGGCTATTTTGTAAATTACATCGCCGAAGTCAAGGATCAGTAGGATGGTCAGTTTTACGAGGGTATGTTTGGCAGCATGAATGAATTAGTTTTTTTGGCGAAATAGGAAGCCGATTGGAGATGCTTAATGTGAGTCTGGAAGGAGAGTTTACAGTCTAACCAGACACAGGTATTTGTAGTTGTCCACATATTCTAAGTCAGAACCGTCCAGAGTAGTGATGCTGGACGGGCGGACAGGTGCGGGCAGTGATCGGTTGAAGAGCATGCATTTAGTTTTACTAGCATTTAAAAGCAGTTGGAGGCCAGGGAAGGAGAGTTGTATGGCATTGAAGCTCGTCTGGAGGTTTGTTAACACAGTGTCCAAAGAAGGGCCAGATGTATAGAGAATGGTGTCGTCTGCGTAGAGGTGGATCAGAGAATCACCAGCAGCAAGAGCAACATCGTTGTTGTATACAGAGAAAAGAGTCGGTGTCACGACTTCCGCCGAGGTCGGCTCCTCTCCTTGTTCGGGCGGCGATCGACGTCACCGGCTTTCTAGTCATCGCCGCTCCATTTTTCATATATCCATTTGTCTTGTCTTGTTTACATACACACCTGGTTTTCATTTCCCAATCAAGCTACTTATATTTAACCCTCTGTTTTCCATCATGTTTTGTGTGTAATTGTTTTCATGTTATGTGATGTTAGTTTAGGCGCTTTACTTTTATGTTTGTTCTCTGTATGCTCTCATGTTTGGAACTATAATAAAAGTGTGTCTGTTTATTATACTCTGCTCTCCTGCACCTGACTTCGCCTCCAATACACCTATTGACAGTCGGCCCGAGAATTGAACCCTGTGGCACCCCCATAGAGACTGCCAGATCCGGACAACAGGCCCTCCGATTTGACACACTGAACTCTGTCTGAGAAGTAGTTGGTGAACAAGGCGAGGCAGTCATTTGAGAAACCAAGGCTGTTGAGTCTGGCGATAAGAATGCAGTGAATGACAGAGTCGAAAGCCTTGGCCAGGTCGATGAATACAGCTGCACAGCATTGTCTCTTATTGATGGTGGTTATGATATCGTTTAGGACCTTGAGCGTGGCTGAGATGCACCCATGACTAGCTTGGAAACCAGATTGCATAGCGGAGAAGGTACGCTGGGATTCGAAATGGTCGGTGATCTGTTTGTTAACTTGGCTTTCAAAGACCTTAGAAAGGCAGGGTAGGATAGATATAGGTCTGTAGCAGTTTGGGTCTAGAGTGTCTCCCCCTTTAAAGAGGGAGATGACCGCGGCAGCTTTCCAATCTTTGGGGATCTCAGACGATACGAAAGAGAGGTTGGACAGGCTAGTAATAAGGGTTGCAACAATTTCGGCGGATCATTTTAGAAAGAGAGGGTCCAGATTGTCTAGTCCTGCTGATTTGTAAGGGTCCAGATTTTGCAGCTCTTTCAGAACATCAGCTATCTGGATTTAGTTGAAGGAGAAATGGGGGAGGCTTGGGCAAGTTGCTGTGTGGGGTGCAGGGCTGTTGGCCAGGGTAGGGGTGGCCAGGTGGAAAGCATGGCCAGCCGTAGAAAAATGCTTATTGGAATTCTCAATTATCGTGGATTTATCGGTGGTGGCAGTGTTTCCTAGCCTCAGAGCTGTGGGCAGCTGGGAGGAGGTGCTGTAACCATGAAAACATTTCTGACAGTGGTTGGGATTTCTCCGGAGCCACTCCACACAGGCTCTAAACCATCCAATCAAACCAACTATCAACAAACCAAAAGTCAGTCAATCACTTAGGAGAGTAGGATTGAGCGGAGTACATTTGGTTAGACCAATCAGTGAATAACAGCAGGGCTGGAGAAGAAGCCTGCATTTCCAATAGTTTTCCAGGAGGAGGGTTGACATCTAGCTCAAAATCACTTAGCAGTGTAGGATTGGCTTGTTTGATTGGTCAACTGAGTGATTGATTGACCGACTTTCAGTTTGTTGGTTGGTTAGTTAGTTTATTGGTGTACTGCTCCTTTCCTTGCTTTGTTATTGGCTATAATAACCTTGTTATTGTTGGCTATAATAACCTTGTTATTGTTGACTATAATAACCTTGTTATTGTTGACTATAATAACCTTGTTATTGTTGCTGTAATTACCTTGTTATTGTTGGCTATAATAACATTGTTATTGTTGCTATAATAACCTTGTTATTGTTGACTGTAATAACCTTGTTATTGTTAGCTATAATTACCTTGTTATTGTTGGCTATAATAACCTTGTTATTGTTGCTATAATAACCTTGTTATTGTTGGCTAAAATTACCTTGTTATTGTTGGCTATAATAACCTTGTTATTGATGGCTATAATAACCTTGTTATTGTTGCTATAATAACCTTGTTATTGTTGGCTATAATAACCTTGTTATTGTTGGCTATAATTACCTTGTTATTGTTGCTATAATTACCTTTTTATTGTTGCTATAATTACCTTGTTATTCCATGTCTTTGTTGTCGCAGTATGAGAAGTTGGAGGGTATTCCAGAGCTGATCTTGGAGCACGGAGAGGGAGAGACGGAGAGAGAGGACAGGGACAGGTCGTGTACCCCGCTACCCCAGAGAGACAGCCCCGACCCAGACCCCACAACCCAACTCCACTCCACTGCACGCCTGCAGCACCAGACACAGGTAGGGTACAATGGATATCTAGCTGTTGATACACTCCAACCCTGGATTAAACCCTGGATTAAACCATGGATTAAACCCTGGATTAAACCCTGGATTAAACCATGGATTAAACCATGGATTAAACCCTGGATTGAACCATGGATTAAACCCTGGATTAAACCCTGGATTAAACCCTGGATTAAACCCTGGATTAAACCCTGGATTAAACCATGGATTAAACCATGGATTAAACCCTGGATTAAAAGGCACGTTGGATGAGTGCAAAGTCTGTTCAAGTACAATGGAGTTCAATGATCCCAGAGCATGTTATACAACAGACCATGTTATACAACAGACCTCAACAGACCACAACAGAACACGTTATAGAACAGACCACAACAGAACGTTATACAACAGACCACAACATAACGTTATACAACAGACCACAACAGAACGTTATACAACAGACCACAACAGAACGTTATACAACAGACCACAACAGAACATGTTATACAACAGACCACAACAGAACATGTTATACAACAGACCACAACAGAACATGTTATACAACAGACCACAACAGAACATGTTATACAACAGACCACAACAGAACATGTTATACAACAGACCTCAACAGACCACAACAGAACACGTTATAGAACAGACCACAACAGAACGTTATACAACAGACCACAACATAACGTTATACAACAGACCACAACAGAACGTTATACAACAGACCACAACAGAACGTTATATAACAGACCATGTTATACAACAGACCACAACATAACGTTATACAACAGACCACAACAGAACGTTATACAACAGACCACAACAGAACATGTTATACAACAGACCACAACAGAACATGTTATACAACAGACCACAACAGAACATGTTATACAACAGACCACAACAGAACATGTTATACAACAGACCACAACAGAACATGTTATACAACAGACCACAACAGAACATGTTATACAACAGACCACAACAGAACATGTTATACAACAGACCTCAACAGAGACTAGAACATGTTATACAACAGACCACAACAGAGACTAGAACATGTTATACAACAGACCTCAACAGAGACTAGAACATGTTATACAACAGACCACAACAGAACATGTTATACAACAGACCACAACAGAGACTAGAACATGTTATACAACAGACCACAACAGAGACTAGAACATGTTATACAACAGACCACAACAGAACATGTTATACAACAGACCACAACAGAACATGTTATACAACAGACCACAACAGAACATGTTATACAACAGACCACAACAGAACCTTGTACTAACGTACATATTATCCATCAAGCCAGAATATAGTATGAGCTTTTATGGTGTGTTGTGTGTAGAAACAGTTGACATTATTAGGTAAATGGATAGATCTCCTTCATATCTTAAATAAATGAATGATCCGGTTTCATTCTTCCTACCCCACTTCCTCCCCCTCTTCCTCCCCCACTTCCTCCCCCTCTTCCTCCCCCACTTCCTCCCCCTCTTCCTCCCCCTCTTCCATCCCCCGCTCCTCCTCCTCTTCCTCCCCCGCTCCTCCCCCGCTCCTCCTCTCTCGCCTCCCCCACTTCCTCCCCCGCTCCTCCCCCGCTCCTCCTCTCTCGCCTCCCCCTCTTCCTCCCCCGCTCCTCCCCTCTTCCTCCCCCGCTCCTCCTCTCCAGGCGGGTGAGAACCGTAGGGTGCTCCAGGCGGTGCGCTCCCTGTTAGAGGAGTTCAGGTCGGAGTTGAGGGAGGAGGAGAACAGGAGGTGCCAGCTGCAGCAGAACTACGCTAACGACAAGGCTTCCTGGGAGGTCAAATGGGCAGAGATGAAGTGTCACGTCGCTCAGGTAACAGACAGACAGACAGACAGACAGACAGACAGACAGACAGACAGACAGAGAGAGAGAGAGAGAGAGAGAGAGAGAGAGAGAGAGAGAGAGAGAGAGAGAGAGAGAGAGAGAGAGAGAGAGAGAGAGAGAGAGAGAGAGAGAGAGAGAGAGAGAGAGAGAGAGAGAGAGAGAGAGAGAGAGAGAGAGAGAGAGAGAGAGAGAGAGAGAGAGAGAGAGAGAGAGAGAGAGAGAGAGAGAGAGAGAGAGAGAGAGAGAGAGAGAGAGAGAGAGAGAGAGACTCAGACTCTCTTTCTGTTTCACAATACAGGCTGCTGGAGAGAGATGCTCCAAAATACACCACTATATCACAGATGTCTCACCCCTGGTTGAAATATTCCATTGATTATGTTGTTCCCTTTCTGTTGTTCCCTTCAGAACTGCTTAAATTACATTTAGTAGTTCCTTTGAAATATTAGCACACTCTTAGAAAAAAGGGTTCCATAAGGTTTATTTGGCTGTCCCCATAGGAGAACCCTTTTTTGGTTCCAGGTGTTGGCTTTGGGAATGACCAGTGAAATATACCTACTGGAGCGTGTGCTACGGGTGGGTGTTGCTATGGTGACCAGTGAGCTGAGATAAGGCGGGGCTTTACCTAGCAGAGACTTATAGATGACCTGGAGCCAGTGAGTTTGGCGACGAATCTGTAGCGAGGGCCAGCCAACGAGAGCCTACAGTTCACATTGGTGGGTAGTATATGTGGCTTTGGTGACAAAACGGATGGCACTGTGATAGATTGCATCCAGTTTGTTGAGTAGAGTGTTGGAGGCTATTTTGTAAATGGCATCGCCGATGTCAAGGATCGGTAGGATAGTCAGTTTTACGAGGGTATGTTTGGCAGCATGAGTGAAGGATGCTTTGTTGCGGAATAGGAAGCCGATTCTAGATTTAATTTTGGATTGGAGATGCTTAATGTAAGTCTGGAAAGAGAGTTTACAGTCTAACCAGACACCTAGATATTTGTAGTTGTCCACATATTCTAAGTCAGAACCGTCCAGAGTAGTGGTGCTAGTCGGGCGGGTGCGGGCAGCGATCGGTTGAAGAGCACGCATTTAGTTTTACTAGCATTTAAAAGCAGTTGGAGGCCACGGAAGGAGTGTTGTATGGCATCGAAGCTCGTTTGGAGGTTTGTTAACACAGTGTCCAAAGAAGGGCCAGATGTATACAGAATGGTGTCGTCTGTGTAGAGGTGGATCAAGGAATCACCAGCAGCAAGAGTGACATCATTGATATATACAGAGAAAAGAGTCGGCCCGAGAATTGAACCCTGTGGCACCCCCATAGAGACAGCCAGAGGTCTGGCCCTCCGATTTGACACATTGAACTCTATCTAAGAAGTAGTTGGTGAACCAAACGAGGCAATCATTTGAGAAACCAAGGCTATTGAGTCTGCCGAAAAGAATACGATAAGAATTCGATAAGAATACGATAAGAATTACGTCTCCGTAATCTAGCATGGGTAAGAGGGTCATCTGAATCAGGGTTAGTTTGGCAGCTGGGGTGAAAGAGGAGCGATTACGATAGAGGAAACCAAGTCTAGATGTAACTTTAGCCTGCAGCTTTGATATGTGCTGAGAGAAGGACAGTGCACCATCTAGCCATACTCCCAAGTACTTGTATGAGGTGACTAGCTCAAGCTCTAAACCCTCAGAGGTACTAATAACACCTGTGGGAAGAGGGGCCTTCACCAAAATCAACCCAAGTCACGTCTTTTCCCATGAGTATGCTGTATAAAATAGGAATTAGTGAAGGCAAGCCAAGTTGATAATCTCACTGAAGATATTATCAACAACAGCAAAACCCCATTCGACAGACTGATTGTAGTCAGGTCATCTGACAGACTGATTGTAGTCAGGTCATCTGACAGACTGATTGTAGTCAGGTGATCTGACAGACTGATTGTAGTCAGGTGGTCTGACAGACTGATTGTATTCAGGTCATCTGACAGACTGATTGTAGTCAGGTCATCTGACAGACTGATTGTAGTCAGGTCATCTGACAGACTGATTGTAGTCAGGTGGTCTGACAGACTGATTGTATTCAGGTCATCTGACAGACTGATTGTAGTCAGGTCATCTGACAGACTGATTGTAGTCAGGTCATCTGACGGACTGATTGTAGTCAGGTCATCTGACAGACTGATTGTAGTCAGGTCATCTGACAGACTGATTGTAGTCAGGTCATCTGACAGACTGATTGTAGTCAGGTCATCTGACGGACTGATTGTAGTCAGGTCATCCGACAGACTGATTGTAGTCAGGTCATCCGACAGACTGATTGTAGTCAGGTCATCTGACAGACTGATTGTAGTCAGGTCATCCGACAGACTGATTGTAGTCAGGTCATCTGACAGACTGATTGTAGTCAGGTCATCCGACAGACTGATTGTAGTCAGGTCATCCGACAGACTGATTGTAGTCAGGTCATCCGACAGACTGATTGTAGTCAGGTCATACGACAGACTGATTGTAGTCAGGTGATCTGACAGACTGATTGTAGTCAGGTGGTCTGACAGACTGATTGTATTCAGGTCATCTGACAGACTGATTGTAGTCAGGTCATCTGACAGACTGATTGTAGTCAGGTCATCTGACAGACTGATTGTAGTCAGGTGGTCTGACAGACTGATTGTATTCAGGTCATCTGACAGACTGATTGTAGTCAGGTCATCTGACAGACTGATTGTAGTCAGGTCATCTGACAGACTGATTGTAGTCAGGTCATCTGACAGACTGATTGTAGTCAGGTCATCTGACAGACTGATTGTAGTCAGGTCATCTGACAGACTGATTGTAGTCAGGTCATCTGACGGACTGATTGTAGTCAGGTCATCTGACAGACTGATTGTAGTCAGGTCATCCGACAGACTGATTGTAGTCAGGTCATCTGACAGACTGATTGTAGTCAGGTCATCTGACAGACTGATTGTAGTCAGGTCATCCGACAGACTGATTGTAGTCAGGTCATCTGACAGACTGATTGTAGTCAGGTCATCCGACAGACTGATTGTAGTCAGGTCATCCGACAGACTGATTGTAGTCAGGTCATCTGACAGACTGATTGTAGTCAGGTCATCTGACAGACTGATTGTAGTCAGGTCATCTGACGGACTGATTGTAGTCAGGTCATCTGACGGACTGATTGTAGTCAGGTCATCTGACGGACTGATTGTAGTCAGGTCATCTGACGGACTGATTGTAGTCAGGTCATCTGACGGACTGATTGTAGTCAGGTCATCTGACGGACTGATTGTAGTCAGGTCATCCGACAGACTGATTGTAGTCAGGTCATCTGACAGACTGATTGTAGTCAGGTCATCTGACAGACTGATTGTAGTCAGGTCATCTGACAGACTGATTGTAGTCAGGTCATCCGACAGACTGATTGTAGTCAGGTCATCGGACAGACTGATTGTAGTCAGGTCATCCGACAGACTGATTGTAGTCAGGTCATCCGACAGACTGATTGTAGTCAGGTCATCTGACAGACTGATTGTAGTCAGGTCATCTGACGGACTGATTGTAGTCAGGTCATCTGACGGACTGATTGTAGTCAGGTCATCTGACGGACTGATTGTAGTCAGGTCATCTGACGGACTGATTGTAGTCAGGTCATCTGACGGACTGATTGTAGTCAGGTCATCTGACGGACTGATTGTAGTCAGGTCATCTGACAGACTGATTGTAGTCAGGTCATCCGACAGACTGATTGTAGTCAGGTCATCTGACAGACTGATTGTAGTCAGGTCATCTGACAGACTGATTGTAGTCAGGTCATCCGACAGACTGATTGTAGTCAGGTCATCGGACAGACTGATTGTAGTCAGGTCATCCGACAGACTGATTGTAGTCAGGTCATCCGACAGACTGATTGTAGTCAGGTCATCCGACAGACTGATTGTAGTCAGGTCATCTGACAGACTGATTGTAGTCAGGTCATCTGACGGACTGATTGTAGTCAGGTCATCCGACAGACTGATTGTAGTCAGGTCATCTGACAGACTGATTGTAGTCAGGTCATCTGACAGACTGATTGTAGTCAGGTCATCCGACAGACTGATTGTAGTCAGGTCATCTGACAGACTGATTGTAGTCAGGTCATCCGACAGACTGATTGTAGTCAGGTCATCCGACAGACTGATTGTAGTCAGGTCATCCGACAGACTGATTGTAGTCAGGTCATACGACAGACTGATTGTAGTCAGGTGATCTGACAGACTGATTGTAGTCAGGTGGTCTGACAGACTGATTGTATTCAGGTCATCTGACAGACTGATTGTAGTCAGGTCATCTGACAGACTGATTGTAGTCAGGTGGTCTGACAGACTGATTGTATTCAGGTCATCTGACAGACTGATTGTAGTCAGGTCATCTGACAGACTGATTGTAGTCAGGTCATCTGACAGACTGATTGTAGTCAGGTGGTCTGACAGACTGATTGTATTCAGGTCGTCTGACAGACTGATTGTAGTCAGGTCATCTGACAGACTGATTGTAGTCAGGTCATCTGACAGACTGATTGTAGTCAGGTCATCTGACAGACTGATTGTAGTCAGGTCATCTGACAGACTGATTGTAGTCAGGTCATCTGACAGACTGATTGTAGTCAGGTCATCTGACAGACTGATTGTAGTCAGGTCATCTGACAGACTGATTGTAGTCAGGTCATCTGACAGACTGATTGTAGTCAGGTCATCTGACAGACTGATTGTAGTCAGGTCATCTGACGGACTGATTGTAGTCAGGTCATCCGACGGACTGATTGTAGTCAGGTCATCCGACAGACTGATTGTAGTCAGGTCATCCGACAGACTGATTGTAGTCAGGTCATCCGACAGACTGATTGTAGTCAGGTCATCCGACAGACTGATTGTAGTCAGGTCATCCGACAGACTGATTGTAGTCAGGTCATCCGACAGACTGATTGTAGTCAGGTCATCCGACAGACTGATTGTAGTCAGGTCATACGACAGACTGATTGTAGTCAGGTGATCTGACAGACTGATTGTAGTCAGGTGGTCTGACAGACTGATTGTATTCAGGTCATCTGACAGACTGATTGTAGTCAGGTCATCTGACAGACTGATTGTAGTCAGGTCATCTGACAGACTGATTGTAGTCAGGTGGTCTGACAGACTGATTGTATTCAGGTCATCTGACAGACTGATTGTAGTCAGGTCATCTGACAGACTGATTGTAGTCAGGTCATCTGACAGACTGATTGTAGTCAGGTCATCTGACAGACTGATTGTAGTCAGGTCATCTGACAGACTGATTGTAGTCAGGTCATCTGACAGACTGATTGTAGTCAGGTCATCTGACGGACTGATTGTAGTCAGGTCATCTGACAGACTGATTGTAGTCAGGTCATCCGACAGACTGATTGTAGTCAGGTCATCTGACAGACTGATTGTAGTCAGGTCATCTGACAGACTGATTGTAGTCAGGTCATCCGACAGACTGATTGTAGTCAGGTCATCTGACAGACTGATTGTAGTCAGGTCATCCGACAGACTGATTGTAGTCAGGTCATCCGACAGACTGATTGTAGTCAGGTCATCCGACAGACTGATTGTAGTCAGGTCATCCGACGGACTGATTGTAGTCAGGTCATCTGACGGACTGATTGTAGTCAGGTCATCTGACGGACTGATTGTAGTCAGGTCATCTGACGGACTGATTGTAGTCAGGTCATCTGACGGACTGATTGTAGTCAGGTCATCTGACGGACTGATTGTAGTCAGGTCATCTGACGGACTGATTGTAGTCAGGTCATCCGACAGACTGATTGTAGTCAGGTCATCTGACAGACTGATTGTAGTCAGGTCATCTGACAGACTGATTGTAGTCAGGTCATCCGACAGACTGATTGTAGTCAGGTCATCCGACAGACTGATTGTAGTCAGGTCATCCGACAGACTGATTGTAGTCAGGTCATCCGACAGACTGATTGTAGTCAGGTCATCTGACAGACTGATTGTAGTCAGGTCATCTGACAGACTGATTGTAGTCAGGTCATCTGACAGACTGATTGTAGTCAGGTCATCTGACAGACTGATTGTAGTCAGGTCATCTGACGGACTGATTGTAGTCAGGTCATCTGACGGACTGATTGTAGTCAGGTCATCCGACGGACTGATTGTAGTCAGGTCATCTGACAGACTGATTGTAGTCAGGTCATCTGACAGACTGATTGTAGTCAGGTCATCCGACAGACTGATTGTAGTCAGGTCATCTGACAGACTGATTGTAGTCAGGTCATCCGACAGACTGATTGTAGTCAGGTCATCCGACAGACTGATTGTAGTCAGGTCATCTGACAGACTGATTGTAGTCAGGTCATACGACAGACTGATTGTAGTCAGGTGATCTGACAGACTGATTGTAGTCAGGTGGTCTGACAGACTGATTGTATTCAGGTCATCTGACAGACTGATTGTAGTCAGGTCATCTGACAGACTGATTGTAGTCAGGTCATCTGACAGACTGATTGTAGTCAGGTGGTCTGACAGACTGATTGTATTCAGGTCATCTGACAGACTGATTGTAGTCAGGTCATCTGACAGACTGATTGTAGTCAGGTCATCTGACATACTGATTGTAGTCAGGTCATCTGACAGACTGATTGTAGTCAGGTCATCTGACAGACTGATTGTAGTCAGGTCATCTGACGGACTGATTGTAGTCAGGTCATCTGACAGACTGATTGTAGTCAGGTCATCCGACAGACTGATTGTAGTCAGGTCATCTGACAGACTGATTGTAGTCAGGTCATCTGACAGACTGATTGTAGTCAGGTCGTCCGACAGACTGATTGTAGTCAGGTCATCTGACAGACTGATTGTAGTCAGGTCATCCGACAGACTGATTGTAGTCAGGTCATCTGACAGACTGATTGTAGTCAGGTCATCTGACGGACTGATTGTAGTCAGGTCATCTGACGGACTGATTGTAGTCAGGTCATCTGACGGACTGATTGTAGTCAGGTCATCTGACAGACTGATTGTAGTCAGGTCATCTGACGGACTGATTGTAGTCAGGTCATCTGACGGACTGATTGTAGTCAGGTCATCTGACGGACTGATTGTAGTCAGGTCATCCGACGGACTGATTGTAGTCAGGTCATCTGACAGACTGATTGTAGTCAGGTCATCTGACAGACTGATTGTAGTCAGGTCATCCGACAGACTGATTGTAGTCAGGTCATCCGACAGACTGATTGTAGTCAGGTCATCCGACAGACTGATTGTAGTCAGGTCATCCGACAGACTGATTGTAGTCAGGTCATCCGACAGACTGATTGTAGTCAGGTCATCCGACAGACTGATTGTAGTCAGGTCATCCGACAGACTGATTGTAGTCAGGTGATCCGACAGACTGATTGTAGTCAGGTCATCTGACAGACTGATTGTAGTCAGGTCATCTGACAGACTGATTGTAGTCAGGTCATCTGACAGACTGATTGTAGTCAGGTGATCTGACAGACTGATTGTAGTCAGGTCATCTGACAGACTGATTGTAGTCAGGTCATCTGACAGACTGATTGTAGTCAGGTCCCAGAGTTTCTCTTGATCTGATCACATGGTCAGTAAAACACTTTAAAGACCCCTCCTCATACGTCACCACATTGTCACAGATTGTTCTTTAACTTTACTAACATGTTCTGTGTTCAACCAGTTGGAAGAGGAGAGACGAGAAGAGAAAGGAGAGGCCAGAGGGGAGACGCAGGGAGGAGGAGACCCAGACTGGGCCTTTAAACAGGAGCGAGAGGAGCATCGTTGCCTCCTGGCCGAGAGCCACAGCACCTCCCTGGACCTCCACTGGAAGCTGCAGCATGGAGAGAAGAGGTGGGGGAGGGAGAGGAGAGACCTGCTGGAACGCTTCGACCGGGAGAGACAAGAGTGGGACGGCAACATGAGAAACATGCACCACAAGATGGAGAGGGTGAGGAGGGGGAGGGAGGGTGTCAAACTACTGACACTGTCTCTCTTCATATTCTGTAGTCACATCACCCTGTCTGAAACTACTGAGACTGTCTCTCTTCATATTCTGTAGTCACATCACCCTGTCTGAAACTACTGAGACTGTCTCTCTTCATATTCTGTAGTCACATCACCCTGTCTGAAACTACTCATTCATTACCTCTCTCCCTCCTCCTCTCCTCTCTCCTCTTTCCATCTCTCTACTCTCCTCTCATTAATTGCCTCTCTCCTCTCTCCTTCCTCCTGTCCTCTCTCCTCTCTCCCTCTCTCTACTCTTCTCTCATTCATTTCCTCTCTTCCTCTCTCCTCTCTCCCTCTCCTCTCATTCATTTCCTCTCTCCCTCTCCTCTCATTAATTACCTCTCCCCCTCCTCCTCTCCTCTCTCCTCTCATTCCTTTCCTCTCCTCTCTCCTCTCTCCTCTTTCCCTCTCTCTACTCTCCTCTCATTCCTTTCCTCTTTCCCTCTCTCTACTCTCCTCTCATTCCTTTCCTCTCCTCTCTCCCTCTCCTCTTTCCCTCCCTCTCCTCTCCTCTCATTCCTTTCCTCTCCTCTCTCCTCTTTCCCTCTCCTCTTTCCCTCTCTCTACTCTCCTCTCATTCCTTTCCTCTCCTCTCTCCCTCTCCTCTTTCCCTCCCTCTCCTCTCCTCTCATTCCTTTCCTCTCCTCTCTCCTCTTTCCCTCTCCTCTTTCCCTCTCTACTCGCCTCTCATTCCTTTCCTTTCTCCCTCCCCTTCTCTCTCTCTGCCTCTCCTCCTCCTCTCTCTACCTCTCATCTCTCCTCTCCTCCCTCTCCTCTCCTCCCTCTCTCTCCTCCCCCCACAGCTGCAGAGAGAGCTGAACGTCCGACAGGGCAGTGAGGGCTCACCCTCCGACGTCAAAGAAGGGGCGACGGCAGGAGGAAACAGGGGTGTCTTTTCCCCTCAGGAGAGCCCATGTAAGGTCCCTCGCTCCCTCCGGTCACCCCGCTCCCCTCGCTCTGCCATCCCCGGGCCTGTTTCCCTCTCCACCCGCTCCCACTCGGACTCAGAGGCCCATGAAGAGCAGGGGGCTGTAGTGAGGGTCAGAGGCCCAACAGAGAACATTTTCCTGGACGCTCTGACGCTAGACTCCCTTGGTAGCCTGGAGGTCCCACTTCCCAGCAGACTGGACTCTGACAAGAGGTTCCCCTGTATGAACCAGGTGAGACATGTTAGACTCTGACAAGAGGTTCACCTGTATGAACCAGGTGAGACATGTTAGACTCTGACAAGAGGTTCCCCTGTATGAACCAGGTGAGACATGTTAGACTCTGACAAGAGGTTCCCCTGTATGAACCAGGTGAGACATGTTAGACTCTGACAAGAGGTTCCCCTGTATGAACCAGGTGAGACATATCAGACTCTGACAAGAGGTTCCCCTGTATGAACCAGGTGAGACATGTCCGACTCTGGCAAGAGGTTCCCCTGTATGAACCAGGTGAGATATGTCAGACTCTGACAAGAGGTTCTCCTGTATGAACCAGGTGAGACATGTCAGACTCTGACAAGAGGTTCACCTGTATGAACCAGGTGAGACATGTCAGACTCTGACAAGAGGTTCACCTGTATGAACCAGGTGAGACATGTTAGACTCTGACAAGAGGTTCCCCTGTATGAACCAGGTGAGACATGTCAGACTCTGACAAGAGGTTCACCTGTATGAACCAGGTGAGACATGTCAGACTCTGACAAGAGGTTCTCCTGTATGAACCAGGTGAGACATGTCAGACTCTGACAAGAGGTTCCCCTGTATGAACCAGGTGAGACATACCAGACTCTGACAAGAGGTTCCCCTGTATGATCCAGGTGAGACATGTCAAACTCTGACAAGAGGTTCCCCTGTATGAACCAGGTGAGACATGTCAGACTCTGACAAGAGGTTCACCTGTATGAACCAGGTGAGACATGTTAGACTCTGACAAGAGGTTCCCCTGTATGAACCAGGTGAGACATACCAGACTCTGACAAGAGGTTCCCCTGTATGAACCAGGTGAGACATGTCAGACTCTGACAAGAGGTTCCCCTGTATGAACCAGGTGAGACATGTCAGACTCTGACAAGAGGTTCCCCTGTATGAACCAGGTGAGACATACCAGACTCTGACAAGAGGTTCCCCTGTATGAACCAGGTGAGACATGTCAGACTCTGACAAGAGGTTCCCCTGTATGAACCAGGTGAGACATGTCAGACTCTGGAGTATCCCAAATTGCTCCCTATTCCGTATATAGTGCACTACCTTTGACTACATGGAAGTCTTTTCCACATCAGGTAACTGATCCAAGCAGTAAAATCAGATTTAAAAAACACATAGGCACAGTCATATGTATACACACACAGACGATAAAATACAAACTATACACACATGATAACATACACACTATACACACACATGATAACATACTCTCTACTCACACATACTCTATACACACACATACACATGGATTCGTGTTGTATATATGTAATAGTAGAGTAGGGGCCTGAGGGAACACACTTAGTGTGTTGTGAAATCTGTTATGAATGTATTGTAATGTTTTTATAATTGTATAACTGCCTTCATTTTGCCGGACCCCAGGAAGAGTAGCTGCTGCCTTGGCTAATGGAGATCTATAATAAACCCCAGGAAGAGTAGCTGCTGCCTTGGCTAATGGAGATCCATAATAAATACAAATATAACTATGGGCCCTGGTCAACAGTAGTACCCTATGGGTCCTGGTCAACAGTAGTACACTATGGGTCCTGGTCAACAGTAGTACACTATGGGGTCTGGTCAACAGTAGTACTATGGGGTTCTGGTCAACAGTAGTACCCTGTGGGTCCTGGTCAACAGTAGTGCACTATGGGTCCTGGTCAACAGTAGTACCCTATGGGGCCTGGTCAACAGTAGTGCACTATGGGTCCTGGTCAACAGTAGTACACTATGGGTTCTGGTCAACAGTAGTGCACTATGGGTCCTGGTCAACAGTAGTACACTATGGGGTCCTGGTCAACAGTAGTACTATGGGTCCTGGTCAACAGTAGTACTATGGGGTTCTGGTCAACAGTAGTACACTATGAGGCCTGGTCAACAGTAGTACTATGGGGTTCTGGTCAACAGTAGTGCACTATGGGTCCTGGTCAACAGTAGTACCCTATGGGTCCTGGTCAACAGTAGTGCACTATGGGTCCTGGTCAACAGTAGTACTATGGGTTCTGGTCAACAGTAGTACTATGGGGTTCTGGTCAACAGTAGTGCACTATGGGTCCTGGTCAACAGTAGTGCACTATGGGTCCTGGTCAACAGTAGTGCACTATGGGTCCTGGTCAACAGTAGTACTATGGGGCCTGGTCAACAGTAGTACCCTATGGGGCCTGGTCAACAGTAGTGCACTATGGGTCCTGGTCAACAGTAGTACCCTATGGGTCCTGGTCAACAGTAGTGCACTATGGGTCCTGGTCAACAGTAGTACACTATGGGTCCTGGTCAACAGTAGTACACTATGGGTCCTGGTCAACAGTAGTACACTATGGGTCCTGGTCAACAGTAGTACACTATGGGTCCTGGTCAACAGTAGTACACTATGGGTCCTGGTCAACAGTAGTACCCTATGGGTCCTGGTCAACAGTAGTACCCTATGGGTTCTGGTCAACAGTAGTACCCTATGGGTCCTGGTCAACAGTAGTACCCTATGGGTCCTGGTCAACAGTAGTACACTATGGGTCCTGGTCAACAGTAGTACACTATGGGTCCTGGTCAACAGTAGTACCCTATGGGTCCTGGTCAACAGTAGTACCCTATGGGTTCTGGTCAACAGTAGTACCCTATGGGTCCCGGTCAACAGTAGTGCACTATGGGTCCCGGTCAACAGTAGTACACTATGGGTCCTGGTCAACAGTAGTACCCTATGGGTCCTGGTCAACAGTAGTACCCTATGGGTCCTGGTCAACAGTAGTACTATGGGGCCTGGTCAACAGTAGTACCCTATGGGGCCTGGTCAACAGTAGTACACTATGGGTCCTGGTCAACAGTAGTGCACTATGGGTCCTGGTCAACAGTAGTGCACTATGGGTCCTGGTCAACAGTAGTGCACTATGGGTCCTGGTCAACAGTAGTACTATGGGGCCTGGTCAACAGTAGTGCACTATGGGTCCTGGTCAACAGTAGTGCACTATGGGTCCTGGTCAACAGTAGTGCACTATGGGTCCTGGTCAACAGTAGTACTATGGGGCCTGGTCAACAGTAGTGCACTATGGGTCCTGGTCAACAGTAGTGCACTATGGGTCCTGGTCAACAGTAGTGCACTATGGGTTCTGGTCAACAGTAGTACACTATGGGTCCTGGTCAACAGTAGTACACTATGGGTCCTGGTCAACAGTAGTGCACTATGGGTCCTGGTCAACAGTAGTACACTATGGGTTCTGGTCAACAGTAGTACCCTATGGGTCCTGGTCAACAGTAGTACCCTATGGGTTCTGGTCAACAGTAGTACCCTATGGGTCCTGGTCAACAGTAGTGCACTATGGGTCCTGGTCAACAGTAGTACCCTATGGGTCCTGGTCAACAGTAGTACTATGGGGCCTGGTCAACAGTAGTACCCTATGGGGCCTGGTCAACAGTAGTACACTATGGGTCCTGGTCAACAGTAGTACTATGGGGCCTGGTCAACAGTAGTACCCTATGGGTTCTGGTCAACAGTAGTGCACTATGGGTCCTGGTCAACAGTAGTACACTATGGGGTCCTGGTCAACAGTAGTACCCTATGGGTTCTGGTCAACAGTAGTGCACTATGGGTCCTGGTCAACAGTAGTACACTATGGGGTTCTGGTCAACAGTAGTACCCTATGGGTCCTGGTCAACAGTAGTGCACTATGGGTCCTGGTCAACAGTAGTGCACTATGGGGCCTGGTCAACAGTAGTACTATGGGGCCTGGTCAACAGTAGTGCACTATGGGTCCTGGTCAACAGTAGTGCACTATGGGGCCTGGTCAACAGTAGTACTATGGGGCCTGGTCAACAGTAGTACCCTATGGGTCCTGGTCAACAGTAGTACACTATGGGTCCTGGTCAACAGTAGTGCACTATGGGGCCTGGTCAACAGTAGTGCACTATGGGTCCTGGTCAACAGTAGTACTATGGGTCCTGGTCAACAGTAGTACCCTATGGGTCCTGGTCAACAGTAGTGCACTATGGGTCCTGGTCAACAGTAGTACCCTATGGGTCCTGGTCAACAGTAGTGCACTATGGGCCCTGGTCAACAGTAGTGCACTATGGGTCCTGGTCAACAGTAGTACACTATGGGGTCCTGGTCAACAGTAGTACTATGGGGCCTGGTCAACAGTAGTACTATGGGTCCTGGTCAACAGTAGTGCACTATGGGGCCTGGTCAACAGTAGTGCACTATGGGTCCTGGTCAACAGTAGTACCCTATGGGTCCTGGTCAACAGTAGTGCACTATGGGTCCTGGTCAACAGTAGTGCACTATGGGGCCTGGTCAACAGTAGTGCACTATGGGTCCTGGTCAACAGTAGTACCCTATGGGTCCTGGTCAACAGTAGTGCACTATGGGTCCTGGTCAACAGTAGTGCACTATGGGGCCTGGTCAACAGTAGTACACTATGGGGCCTGGTCATCAGTAGTGCACTATGGGTCCTGGTCAACAGTAGTGCACTATGGGTCCTGGTCAACAGTAGTACCCTATGGGTCCTGGTCAACAGTAGTGCACTATGGGACCTGGTCAACAGTAGTGCACTATGGGTCCTGGTCAACAGTAGTGCACTATGGGGCCTGGTCAACAGTAGTACTATGGGTTCTGGTCAACAGTAGTACTATGGGTTCTGGTCAACAGTAGTGCACTGTGGGTCCTGGTCAACAGTAGTACACTATGGGGCCTGGTCAACAGTAGTACACTATGGGTCCTGGTCAACAGTAGTGCACTATGGGCCCTGGTCATCAGTAGTACACTATGGGGCCTGGTCAACAGTAGTACCCTATGGGGCCTGGTCAACAGTAGTGCACTATGGGTCCTGGTCAACAGTAGTACCCTATGGGTCCTGGTTAACAGTAGTGCACTATGGGGCCTGGTCAACAGTAGTACTATGGGTTCTGGTCAACAGTAGTACTATGGGTTCTGGTCAACAGTAGTGCACTATGGGGCCTGGTCATCAGTAGTACCCTATGGGTCCTGGTTAACAGTAGTACCCTGTGGGTCCTGGTCAACAGTAGTACCCTATGGGTCCTGGTCAACAGTAGTACCCTATGGGTCCTGGTTAACAGTAGTACCCTGTGGGTCCTGGTCAACAGTAGTGCACTATGGGTCCTGGTCAACAGTAGTGCACTATGGGTCCTGGTCAACAGTAGTGCACTATGGGTCCTGGTCAACAGTAGTACTATGGGTCCTGGTCAACAGTAGTGCACTGTGGGTCCTGGTCAACAGTAGTACACTATGGGTCCTGGTCAACAGTAGTACCCTATGGGTCCTGGTTAACAGTAGTACCCTGTGGGTCCTGGTCAACAGTAGTGCACTATGGGTCCTGGTCAACAGTAGTGCACTGTGGGTCCTGGTCAACAGTAGTACACTATGGGTCCTGGTCAACAGTAGTACCCTATGGGTCCTGGTTAACAGTAGTACCCTGTGGGTCCTGGTCAACAGTAGTGCACTATGGGTCCTGGTCAACAGTAGTGCACTATGGGTCCTGGTCAACAGTAGTGCACTATGGGTCCTGGTCAACAGTAGTACACTGTGGGTCCTGGTCAACAGTAGTACACTATGGGTCCTGGTCAACAGTAGTACACTATGGGGTCCTGGTCAACAGTAGTACTATGGGTCCTGGTCAACAGTAGTACTATGGGTCCTGGTCAACAGTAGTACACTATGGGCCCTGGTCAACAGTAGTGCACTATGGGTCCTGGTCAACAGTAGTGCACTATGGGCCCTGGTCAACAGTAGTGCACTATGGGGCCTGGTCATCAGTAGTGCACTATGGGTCCTGGTCAACAGTAGTACACTATGGGTCCTGGTCATCAGTAGTGCACTATGGGTCCTGGTCAACAGTAGTGCACTATGGGCCCTGGTCAACAGTAGTGCACTATGGGTCCTGGTCATCAGTAGTGCACTATGGGTCCTGGTCAACAGTAGTACACTATGGGTCCTGGTCAACAGTAGTACCCTATGGGTCCTGGTCAACAGTAGTACACTGTGGGTCCTGGTCAACAGTAGTACACTATGGGTCCTGGTCAACAGTAGTACACTATGGGGTCCTGGTCAACAGTAGTACTATGGGTCCTGGTCAACAGTAGTACTATGGGTTCTGGTCAACAGTAGTACACTATGGGGCCTGGTCAACAGTAGTACCCTATGGGTCCTGGTCAACAGTAGTACTATGGGTCCTGGTCAACAGTAGTACCCTATGGGTCCTGGTCAACAGTAGTACACTATGGGGTCCTGGTCAACAGTAGTACCCTGTGGGTCCTGGTCAACAGTAGTGCACTATGGGTCCTGGTCAACAGTAGTACACTATGGGTCCTGGTCAACAGTAGTACCCTGTGGGACCTGGTCAACAGTAGTACTATGGGTCCTGGTCAACAGTAGTACTATGGGTCCTGGTCAACAGTAGTACACTATGGGGCCTGGTCAACAGTAGTACTATGGGTTCTGGTCAACAGTAGTACACTATGGGGCCTGGTCAACAGTAGTACTATGGGTTCTGGTCAACAGTAGTACACTATGGGCCCTGGTCAACAGTAGTGCACTATGGGCCCTGGTCAACAGTAGTGCACTATGGGGCCTGGTCATCAGTAGTGCACTATGGGTCCTGGTCAACAGTAGTACACTATGGGCCCTGGTCAACAGTAGTGCACTATGGGTCCTGGTCAACAGTAGTGCACTATGGGCCCTGGTCAACAGTAGTGCACTATGGGGCCTGGTCATCAGTAGTGCACTATGGGTCCTGGTCAACAGTAGTACACTATGGGTCCTGGTCATCAGTAGTGCACTATGGGTCCTGGTCAACAGTAGTGCACTATGGGTCCTGGTCAACAGTAGTGCACTATGGGTCCTGGTCAACAGTAGTGCACTATGGGTCCTGGTCAACAGTAGTACACTATGGGTCCTGGTCAACAGTAGTACCCTATGGGTCCTGGTCAACAGTAGTACCCTATGGGTCCTGGTCAACAGTAGTGCACTATGGGTCCTGGTCAACAGTAGTGCACTATGGGTCCTGGTCAACAGTAGTGCACTATGGGTCCTGGTCAACAGTAGTGCACTATGGGTCCTGGTCAACAGTAGTGCACTATGGGTCCTGGTCAACAGTAGTGCACTATGGGTCCTGGTCAACAGTAGTACTATGGGTTCTGGTCAACAGTAGTACTATGGGGTTCTGGTCAACAGTAGTGCACTATGGGTCCTGGTTAACAGTAGTGCACTATGGGTCCTGGTCAACAGTAGTGCACTATGGGTCCTGGTCAACAGTAGTGCACTATGGGTCCTGGTCAACAGTAGTGCACTATGGGTCCTGGTCAACAGTAGTGCACTATGGGTCCTGGTCAACAGTAGTGCACTATGGGTCCTGGTCAACAGTAGTGCACTATGGGTCCTGGTCAACAGTAGTGCACTATGGGTCCTGGTCAACAGTAGTGCACTATGGGTCCTGGTCAACAGTAGTGCACTATGGGTCCTGGTCAACAGTAGTGCACTATGGGTCCTGGCAACAGTAGTGCACTATGGGTCCTGGTCAACAGTAGTGCACTATGGGTCCTGGTCAACAGTAGTGCACTATGGGTCCTGGTCAACAGTAGTACACTATGGGTCCTGGTCAACAGTAGTACCCTATGGGTCCTGGTCAACAGTAGTACCCTATGGGTCCTGGTCAACAGTAGTGCACTATGGGTCCTGGTCAACAGTAGTGCACTATGGGTCCTGGTCAACAGTAGTGCACTATGGGTCCTGGTCAACAGTAGTGCACTATGGGTCCTGGTCAACAGTAGTGCACTATGGGTCCTGGTCAACAGTAGTGCACTATGGGTCCTGGTCAACAGTAGTGCACTATGGGCCCTGGTCAACAGTAGTACCCTATGGGCCCTGGTCAACAGTAGTGCACTATGGGTCCTGGTCAACAGTAGTGCACTATGGGTCCTGGTCAACAGTAGTGCACTATGGGTCCTGGTCAACAGTAGTGCACTATGGGTCCTGGTCAACAGTAGTGCACTATGGGTCCTGGTCAACAGTAGTGCACTATGGGTCCTGGTCAACAGTAGTACCCTATGGGCCCTGGTCAACAGTAGTGCACTATGGGTCCTGGTCAACAGTAGTGCACTATGGGTCCTGGTCAACAGTAGTACCCTATGGGCCCTGGTCAACAGTAGTGCACTATGGGTCCTGGTCAACAGTAGTGCACTATGGGTCCTGGTCAACAGTAGTGCACTATGGGTCCTGGTCATCAGTAGTGCACTATGGGTCCTGGTCAACAGTAGTGCACTATGGGTCCTGGTCAACAGTAGTGCACTATGGGTCCTGGTCAACAGTAGTGCACTATGGGTCCTGGTCAACAGTAGTACCCTATGGGCCCTGGTCAACAGTAGTGCACTATGGGTCCTGGTCAACAGTAGTGCACTATGGGTCCTGGTCAACAGTAGTGCACTATGGGTCCTGGTCATCAGTAGTGCACTATGGGTCCTGGTCAACAGTAGTGCACTATGGGTCCTGGTCAACAGTAGTGCACTATGGGTCCTGGTCAACAGTAGTGCACTATGGGTCCTGGTCAACAGTAGTGCACTATGGGTCCTGGTCAACAGTAGTACCCTATGGGTCCTGGTCAACAGTAGTGCACTATGGGTCCTGGTCATCAGTAGTGCACTATGGGTCCTGGTCAACAGTAGTGCACTATGGGTCCTGGTCAACAGTAGTACCCTATGGGTCCTGGTCAACAGTAGTGCACTATGGGTCCTGGTCAACAGTAGTGCACTATGGGTCCTGGTCAACAGTAGTGCACTATGGGTCCTGGTCAACAGTAGTGCACTATGGGTCCTGGTCAACAGTAGTGCACTATGGGTCCTGGTCAACAGTATTGCACTATGGGTCCTGGTCAACAGTAGTGCACTATGGGTCCTGGTCAACAGTAGTGCACTATGGGTCCTGGTCAACAGTAGTACCCTATGGGTCCTGGTCAACAGTAGTGCACTATGGGTCCTGGTCATCAGTAGTGCACTATGGGTCCTGGTCAACAGTAGTGCACTATGGGTCCTGGTCAACAGTAGTACCCTATGGGTCCTGGTCAACAGTAGTGCACTATGGGTCCTGGTCAACAGTAGTGCACTATGGGTCCTGGTCAACAGTAGTGCATTATGGGTCATTTGGGACGTATCCCAGGAATGACAAATGTGGGATAAATGTGTTTTCAGACCTGAAAGGGTTCTTCAATTCTTGCCCAGTGCAGGTTTTTATTCCAGCCCGGCACTAAGATGTCTGTGTATGTTGTTTCAGGCTCTGAATGAGATCCCAGACATAGAGGACCCAATGTACCAGGAGGAGGAGGAGGAAGAGATGGGCTGTGGCAGTCTGCTCAGGTACGGTGGTTTACCTGTTCACATACCTGGAAATACTGTGATGTCATAGACCTATAGGTCATATTTTCACTTATCTAGACATGCCCTCATTGTAATGGTATTATATATAACATATTTTAACATATTTTATGTTATTGTTAGTGGAAGTATTGTCAATAGAGTACCTGGGTAAATAAAGGTAGTAGAATTATTATTATTTATTTATTATTTATTATTATTATATTATTATTATCGATTTACCTAGACTACCATTCTACTGGTTACAACAGCTATGCTTCACCTAGACTACCATTCTACTGGTTACAACAGCTATGCTTCACCTAGACTACCATTATACTGGTTACAACAGCTATGCTTCACCTAGACTACCATTCTACTGGTTACAACAGCTATGCTTCACCTAGACTACCATTCTACTGGTTACAACAGCTATGCTTCACCTAGACTACCATTCTACTGGTTACAACAGCTATGCTTCACCTAGACTACCATTCTACTGGTTACAACAGCTATGCTTCACCTAGACTACCATTCTACTGGTTACAACAGCTATGCTTCACCTAGACTACCATTGTACTGGTTACAACAGCTATGCTTCACCTAGACTACCATTCTACTGGTTACAACAGCTATACTTCACCTAGACTACCATTGTACTGGTTACAACAGCTATGCTTCACCTAGACTACCATTGTACTGGTTACAACAGCTATGCTTCACCTAGACTACCATTCTACTGGTTACAACAGCTATGCTTCACCTAGACTACCATTCTACTGGTTACAACAGCTATGCTTCACCTAGACTACCATTCTACTGGTTACAACAGCTATGCTTCACCTAGACTACCATTGTACTGGTTACAACAGCTATGCTTCACCTAGACTACCATTGTACTGGTTACAACAGCTATGCTTCACCTAGACTACCATTCTACTGGTTACAACAGCTATGCTTCACCTAGACTACCATTCTACTGGTTACAACAGCTATGCTTCACCTAGACTACCATTCTACTGGTTACAACAGCTATGCTTCACCTAGACTACCATTCTACTGGTTACAACAGCTATGCTTCACCTACACTACCATTGTACTGGTTACAACAGCTATGCTTCACCTAGACTACCATTCTACTGGTTACAACAGCTATGCTTCACCTAGACTACCATTGTACTGGTTACAACAGCTATGCTTCACCTAGACTACCATTGTACTGGTTACAACAGCTATGCTTCACCTATACTACCATTCTACTGGTTACAACAGCTATGCTTCACATAGACTACCATTCTACTGGTTACAACAGCTATGCTTCACCTAGACTACCATTGTACTGGTTACAACAGCTATGCTTCACTTAGACTACCATTCTACTGGTTACAACAGCTATGCTTCACCTAGACTACCATTCTACTGGTTACAACAGCTATGCTTCACCTAGACTACCATTCTACTGGTTACAACAGCTATGCTTCACCTAGACTACCATTCTACTGGTTACAACAGCTATGCTTCACCTAAATCAAATCAAATCAAATCAAATTTTATTAGTCACATACACATGGTTAGCAGATGTTAATGCGAGTGTAGCGAAATGCTTGTGCTTCTAGTTCCGACAATGCAGTAATAACCAACAAGTAATCTAACCTAACAATTCCACAACTACTACCTTATACACACACAAGTGTAAAGGGATAAAGAATATGTACATAAAGATATATGAATGAGTGGTGGTACAGAACGGCATAGGCAAGATGCAGTAGATGGTATAGAGTACGGTATATACATATGAGATGAGTACTGTAGGGTATGTAAACATAAAGTGGCATAGTTTAAAGTGGCTAGTGGTACATGTATTACATAAAGATGGCAAGATGCAGTAGATGATATAGAGTACAGTATATACATATGAGATGGGTAATGTAGGGTATGTAAACATTATATTAAGTGGCATTGTTTAAAGTGGCTAGTGGTACATTTTTACATAATTTCCATCAATTCCCATTTTTAAAGTGGCTGGAGTTGAGTCAGTATGTTGGCAGCGGCCGCTAAATGTTAGTGGTGGCTGTTTAACAGTCTGATGGCCTTGAGATAGAAGCTGTTTTTCAGTCTCTCGGTCCCTGCTTTGATGCACCTGTACTGACCTCGCCTTCTGGATGATAGCGGGGTGAACAGGCAGTGGCTTGGGTGGTTGTTGTCCTTGATGATCTTTATGGCCTTCCTGTGACATCGGGTGGTGTAGGTGTCCTGGAGGGCAGGTAGTTTGCCCCCGGTGATGCGTTCTGCAGACCTCACTACCCTCTGGAGAGCCTTACGGTTGTGGGCGGAGCAGTTGCCGTACCAGGCGGTGATACAGCCCGACAGGATGCTCTCGATTGTGCATCTGTAGAAGTTTGTGAGTGCTTTTGGTGACAAGCCGAATTTCTTCAGCCTCCTGAGGTTGAAGAGGCGCTGCTGCGCCTTCTTCACGACGCTGTCTGTGTGGGTGGACCAATTCAGTTTGTCCGTGTACACCGAGGAACTTAAAACTTTCCACCTCCTCCACTACTGACCCGTCGATGTGGATAGGGGGGTGCTCCCTCTGCTGTTTCCTGAAGTCCACAATCATCTCCTTTGTTTTGTTGACGTTGAGTGTGAGGTTATTTTCCTGACACCACACTCCGAGGGCCCTCACCTCCTCCCTGTAGGCCGTCTCGTCGTTGTTGGTAATCAAGCCTACCACTGTAGTGTCATCCGCAAACTTGATGATTGAGTTGGAGGCGTGCATGGCCACGCAGTCGTGGGTGAACAGGGAGTACAGGAGAGGGCTCAGAACGCACCCTTGTGGGGCCCCAGTGTTGAGGATCAGCGGGGTGGAGATGTTGTTACCTACCCTCACCACCTGGGGGCGGCCCGTCAGGAAGTCCAGGACCCAGTTGCACAGGGCGGGGTCGAGACCCAGGGTCTCGAGCTTGATGACGAGTTTGGAGGGTACTATGGTGTTAAATGCTGAGCTGTAATCGATGAACAGCATTCTCACATGGGTATTCCTCTTGTCCAGATGGGTTAGGGCAGTGTGCAGTGTGGTTGCGATTGCGTCGTCTGTGGACCTATTGGGTCGGTAAGCAAATTGGAGTGGGTCTAGGGTGTCCGGTAGGGTGGAGGTGATATGGTCCTTGACTAGTCTCTCAAAGCACTTCATGATGACGGAAGTGAGTGCTACGGGGCGGTAGTCGTTTAGCTCAGTTACCTTAGCTTTCTTGGGAACAGGAACAATGGTGGCCCTCTTGAAGCATGTGGGAACAGCAGACTGGGATAAGGATTGATTGAATATGTCCGTAAACACACCAGCCAGCTGGTCTGCGCATGCTCTGAGGACGCGGCTGGGAATGCCGTCTGGGCCTGCAGCCTTGCGAGGGTTAACACGTTTAAATGTTTTACTCACCTCGGCTGCAGTGAAGGAGAGCCCGCAGGTTTTGGTAGGGGGCCGTGTCAGTGGCACTGTATTGTCCTCAAAGCGGGCAAAAAAGTTGTTTAGCCTGTCTGGGAGCAAGACATCCTGGTCCGCGACGGGGCTGGTTTTCTTTTTGTAATCCGTGATTGACTGTAGACCCTGCCACATACCTCTTGTGTCTGAGCTGTTGAATTGCGACTCGATTTTGTCTCTGTACTGGGACTTAGCCTGTTTGATTGCCTTGCGGAGAGAATAGCTACACTGTTTGTATTCGGTCATGCTTCCGGTCACCTTGCCCTGGTTAAAAGCAGTGGTTCGCGCTTTCAGTTTCACGCGAATGCTGCCGTCAATCCACGGTTTCTGGTTTGGGAATGTTTTAATCGTTGCTGTGGGTACGACATCGTCAATGCACTTCCTAATGAACTCGCTCACCGAATCAGCATATTCGTCAATATTGTTGTTGGACGCAATGCGGAACATATTCCAATCCGCGTGATCGAAGCAGTCTTGAAGCGTGGAATCAGATTGGTCGGACCAGCGTTGAACAGACCTGAGCGCGGGAGCTTGTTGTTTTAGTTTCTGTTTGTAGGCTGGAATCAACAAAATGGAGTCGTGGTCAGCTTTTCCGAAAGGGGGGCGGGGGAGGGCCTTATATGCGTCGCGGAAATTAGTATAACAATGATCTAGGGTTTTTCCAGCCCTGGTAGCACAATCGATATGCTGATAGAATTTAGGGAGTTTTGTTTTTAGATTAGCCTTGTTAAAATCCCCAGCTACGATGAATGCAGCCTCAGGGTGTGTGGTTTCCAGTTTACAAAGAGTCAGATAAAGTTCGTTCAGGGCCATCGATGTGTCTGCTTGGGGGGGAATATATACGGCTGTGATTATGATCGAGGAGAATTCCCTTGGTAGATAATGCGGTCGACATTTGATTGTGAGGAGTTCTAGATCAGGTGAACAGAATTACTTGAGTTCCTGTGTGTTGTTATGATGATCACACCACGTCTCGTTAATCATAAGGCATACCCCCCCGCCCCTCTTCTTACCAGAAAGATGTTTGTTTCTGTCGGCGCGATGCATGAAGAAACCAGCTGGCTGCACCGACTCCGTTAGCGTCTCTTGAGTTAGCCATGTTTCCGTGAAGCAGAGCACGTTGCAATCCCTGATGTCTCTCTGGAATGCTACCCGTGCTCGGATTTCATCAACCTTATTGTCAAGAGACTGGACATTGGCGAGTAGTATGCTAGGGAGTGGAGCGCGATGTGCCCGTCTCCGAAGCCTGACCAGGAGACCGCCTCGTTTGCCCCTTTTACGGCGTCGCACAGGGTCGCCGGCTGGGATCAGATCCATTGTATTGGGTGGAAGGCAAAACACTGGATCCGTTTCGGGAAAGTCATATTCCTGGTAGGAACGATGATGAGTTGACGTTAATCGTATATTCAGTAGTTCCTCCCGACTGTATGTAATGAAACCTAAGATTACCTGGGGTACCGATGTAAGAAATAACACATAAAAAAACAAAATACTGCATATTTTCCAAGGAACGCGAAGCGAGGCGGCCATCTCTTTTCGGCGCCTAGACTACCATTCTACTGGTTACAACAGCTATGCTTCACCTAGACTACCATTCTACTGGTTACAACAGCTATGCTTCACCTAGACTACCATTCTACTGGTTACAACAGCTATGCTTCACCTAGACTACCATTGTACTGGTTACAACAGCTATGCTTCACCTAGACTACCATTCTACTGGTTACAACAGCTATGCTTCACCTAGATTACCATTGTACTGGTTACAACAGCTATGCTTCACCTAGACTACCATTCTACTGGTTACAACAGCTATGCTTCACCTAGACTACCATTCTACTGGTTACAACAGCTATGCTTCACCTAGACTACCATTCTACTGGTTACAACAGCTATGCTTCACCTAGACTACCATTCTACTGGTTACAACAGCTATGCTTCACCTAGACTACCATTCTACTGGTTACAACAGCTATGCTTCACCTAGACTACCATTCTACTAGTTACAACAGCTATGCTTCACCTAGACTACCATTCTACTGGTTACAACAGCTATGCTTCACCTAGACTACCATTCTACTGGTTACAACAGCTATGCTTCACCTAGACTACCATTCTACTGGTTACAACAGCTATGCTTCACCTAGACTACCATTGTACTGGTTACAACAGCTATGCTTCACCTAGACTACCATTATACTGGTTACAACAGCTATGCTTCACCTAGAATACCATTGTACTGGTTACAACAGCTATGCTTCACCTAGACTACCATTCTACTGGTTACAACAGCTATGCTTCACCTAGACTACCATTCTACTGGTTACAACAGCTATGCTTCACCTAGACTACCATTCTACTGGTTACAACAGCTATGCTTCACCTAGACTACCATTGTACTGGTTACAACAGCTATACTTCACCTAAACTACCATTCTACTGGTTACAACAGCTATGCTTCACCTAGACTACCATTCTACTGATTACAACAGCTATGCTTAACCTAGACTACCATTCTACTGGTTACAACAGCTATGCTTCACCTAGACTACCATTCTACTGGTTACAACAGCTATGCTTCACCTAGACTACCATTCTACTGGTTACAACAGCTATGCTTCACCTAGACTACCATTCTACTGGTTACAACAGCTATGCTTCACCTAGACTACCATTCTACTGGTTACAACAGCTATGCTTCACCTAGACTACCATTGTACTGGTTACAACAGCTATGCTTCACCTAGACTACCATTCTACTGGTTACAACAGCTATGCTTCACCTAGACTACCATTGTACTGGTTACAACAGCTATGCTTCACCTAGACTACCATTGTACTGGTTACAACAGCTATGCTTCACCTAGACTACCATTCTACTGGTTACAACAGCTATGCTTCACCTAGACTACCATTCTACTGGTTACAACAGCTATGCTTCACCTAGACTACCATTCTACTGGTTACAACAGCTATGCTTCACCTAGACTACCATTCTACTGGTTACAACAGCTATGCTTCACCTAGACTACCATTCTACTGGTTACAACAGCTATGCTTCACCTAGACTACCATTCTACTGGTTACAACAGCTATGCTTCACCTAGACTACCATTCTACTGGTTACAACAGCTATGCTTCACCTAGACTACCATTCTACTGGTTACAACAGCTATGCTTCACCTAGACTACCATTCTACTGGTTACAACAGCTATGCTTCACCTAGACTACCATTCTACTGGTTACAACAGCTATGCTTCACCTAGACTACCATTCTACTGGTTACAACAGCTATGCTTCACCTAGACTACCATTCTACTGGTTACAACAGCTATGCTTCACCTAGACTACCATTCTACTGGTTACAACAGCTATGCTTCACCTAGACTACCATTCTACTAGTTACAACAGCTATGCTTCACTTAGACTACCATTCTACTAGTTACAACAGCTATGCTTCACCTAGACTACCATTCTACTAGTTACAACAGCTATGCTTCACCTAGACTACCATTCTACTAGTTACAACAGCTATGCTTCACCTAGACTACCATTCTACTGGTTACAACAGCTATGCTTCACCTAGACTACCATTGTACTGGTTACAACAGCTATGCTTCACCTAGACTACCATTCTACTGGTTACAACAGATATGCTTCACCTAGACTACCATTCTACTGGTTACAACAGCTATGCTTCACCTAGACTACCATTCTACTGGTTACAACAGCTATGCTTCACCTAGACTACCATTGTACTGGTTACAACAGCTATGCTTCACCTAGACTACCATTGTACTGGTTACAACAGCTATGCTTCACCTAGACTACCATTCTACTGGTTACAACAGCTATGCTTCACCTAGACTACCATTCTACTGGTTACAACAGCTATGCTTTACCTAGACTATCATTATACTGTCTCTTTGGGAGGGGATATGATCCAAGTCTCTTTGGGAGGGGATATGAACCAAGTCTCTTGGGAGGGGATATGAACCAAGTCTCTTTGGGAGGGGATATGAACCAAGTCTCTTTGGGAGGGGATATGAACCAAGTCTCTTTGGGAGGGGATATGAACCAAGTCTCTTTGGGAGGGGATATGAACCAAGTCTCTTTGGGAGGGGATATGGTCCAAGTCTCTTTGGGAGGGGATATGAACCAAGTCTCTTTGGGAGAGGATATAATCCAAGTCTCTTTGGGAGAGGATATGAACCAAGTCTCTTTGGGAGAGGATATGAACCAAGTCTCTTTGGGAGAGGATATGAACCAAGTCTCTTTGGGAGGGGATATGAACCAAGTCTCTTTGGGAGGGGATATAATCCAAGTCTCTTTGGGAGGGGATATAATCCAAGTCTCTTTGGGAGGGGATATAATCCAAGTCTCTTTGGGAGGGGATATAATCCAAGTCTCTTTGGGAGGGGATATGAACCAAGTCTCTTTGGGAGGGGATATGAACCAAGTCTCTTTGGGAGAGGATATGAACCAAGTCTCTTTGGGAGGGGATATGAACCAAGTCTCTTTGGGAAGGGATATGAACCAAGTCTCTTTGGGAGAGGATATGAACCAAGTCTCTTTGGGAGAGGATATGAACCAAGTCTCTTTGGGAGGGGATATGAACCAAGTCTCTTTGGGAGAGGATATGAACCAAGTCTCTTTGGGAGAGGATAGGAACCAAGTCTCTTTGGGAGAGGATAGGATCCAAGTCTCTTTGGGAGAGGATATGAACCAAGTCTCTTTGGGAGAGGATATGAACCAAGTCTCTTTGGGAGGGGATATGAACCAAGTCTCTTTGGGAGAGGATATGAACCAAGTCTCTTTGGGAGAGGATAGGAACCAAGTCTCTTTGGGAGAGGATATGATCCAAGTCTCTTTGGGAGAGGATATGAACCAAGTCTCTTTGGGAGAGGATATGAACCAAGTCTCTTTGGGAGGGGATATTAACCAAGTCTCTTTGGGAGAGGATATGAACCAAGTCATTGTAGCCTGACAATTAATTATTGAATCGTTTTAAAGTGTTCCCTCATGAAATGAAACACATTAACTTTATTTTTTTGGAGAGCAGATTAAATGTTTTTAGGTTATTTTAAGAGTTTCAGGAAATTAGGACAACAAAGAGGATGAAAAACACTGTTTATATGTCAAAGAGATCTACTTCTACTCTACCTTCTGGGGGACCTGTCAATGTATCAACCTACCTCTTTCTTCTAGTAAGAGCATTTTGATGCAGTACTAATGATCACGCTCTCCTCCTCTCTCCTCTCTCTCCTTCTCTGTCCTCTCTGATCCTATCCTTGTAACATTTTGTTTTGGTAATGTAATAGTTTAATGCTTTATTCTCGTCTCATCCTCCCCAGGGCTAAGTCCGTCTGTTCTATGAGTGACTTCCAGCGTCTGATGGACAGCTCTCCCTTCCTGCCTGACAAGAGTCGTCACGGTGACTGTGGCCGTGACGACGTGACCCCACCCCTATCTCCGGATGACCTGAAGTACATAGAGGAGTTCAACAGTAAGGGGTGGGGCTTTCCTGTCCCTGGCCCCTCCCCTACACCAGGCCACCACACCCCCACACCCATGGAAGCCTGGGCAGATCAGCCCACTTCAGGTACTGATGCTCCAAGTGTTTAATCATTGTTTGTTTTTAGAATTGCAATCATGTTAATGTGAAGACAAACATGGCAAATGTGTTTTCTCACTTTATATCAAAATTACATTTCAATCATGTTATGGTGAAGCCAAAAAGCACATTTCCACATTGTGTGTGGACAATAAAGCTTTTTAAACCTAAATTCAGAACCATACCCAATGTTTTACTGTCATCTTCCCACCTTATGGAGATTATTTATTTCCCTTCTAATTATAAGCATTTGAATAATTCTAAAATCCAATCATTATAATCATTTGAATCATTTGAATCATTCTAAATTCCAATCATTCTAAATTTCAATCATTCTAAATTCCAATCATTCTGAATTCTCTCTCTCTGAATTCCAGAACCATTCCAGCCAGCCTTGTGGTTCCTGACAACCAGTGCTACCCTCACTACTAACACCCTGTCCAGCCCTGAACCCCATCCCCTCTGCCAGCACTCCCCTCTCAGGGGCAACGGGGGTAACAGAGGAGGGGGGGCAAGTGTCCATGTCTCCCACAGCCCCACCCGACCCCCAGGAACCCCCGAACAGGACTACATGTACCCCAAAGGGACCAAGGGGCGAGGGGGTGGAGGTGAGGTGGGGGATCCCCCTGGGGTAGGGGGACCAGACGAGGTGTTTGGTAACGGTCGGTGGCCCTCCACCTGTCATAAGGAGTTATTAGAGGGTGGGGGTGGACTGGGAGGCGGACTTAGGGGCCCGTCTGGGGTGGGTCCCATCCCCACGGTGGGGTACGCCTCGTCTCTGGAGCTGCAGCTGTCACGGAACCTCAGTGATGACATGAAGGAGGTGGCCTTCTCTGTTAGGAACTACCGCTCAGGCCCTGGCACCTCGGACCTCCTGGAACAACACAGACAGGTCTGTTGACGTTGTTGTTGACGTTGTTGTTGACGTTGTTGTTGTTGACGTTGTTGTTGTTGACGTTGTTGTTGTTGACGTTGTTGTTGTTGACGTTGTTGTTGTTGACGTTGTTGTTGTTGTTCACGTTGTTGTTGACGTTGTTGTTGTTGACGTTGTTGTTGTTTATCTAGCTGTACATTTCCCTTAGTTCACCTTTCTATTGTGTTCTCTTTCTAACAGTGTCGTCAGAAAGTATTCATGAGCCTTGATTTATTCCACACTTTGTTGTGTTACAGCCGGAATTCAAAATGTATTAAATATATGTTTTTTCTCACCCATCTACACACAATACCCCGTAATGACTAAGAGAAAACATGTTTTTACAAATTCTTGCAGATTTATTGAAAATAAAAAACAGAAATATCTAATTTACATAAGTATTCACACCCTTTTGCTATGACACTTCAAATTGAGCTCAGGTGCATACAATGTCCTTTGATCATCCTTGAGATGTCACTACAACTTGATTGGCCAATTCAATTGTTTGGACATGATTTAGAAATAAAGATTTTCTTGTGTACATTCTAAACTAAAGGTCAAGGATATCTTGTGTACAGTGCCTTGCAAAAGTATTCATCCCCCTTTGCCGTTTTTCCTATTTTGTCGCATTACAACCTGTCCTTTAAATATATTTTTAATTGGATTTCATGCAATGGACATACGCAAAATAGTCCAAATTGGTGAAGTGAAATGAAAAAATAATAACTTGTTTAAAAAAATTCAACAACAAAAAAAAGAAACTGAAAAGTGGTGCGTGCATATATATTCACCCCCTTTGCTATGAAGCCCCTAAATAAGATCTGGTGCAACCAATTACCTTCAGAAGTTACATAATTAGTTAAATAAAGTCCACCTGCGTGCAATCTAAGTGTCACATGATCTGTCACATGATGTCAGTATATTTACACCTGTTCTGAAAGGCCCCAGAGTCTGCAACACCACTAAGAAAGGGGCACCACCAAGCAAGCAGCACCATGAAGACCAAGGAGCTCTCCAAACAGGTCAGGGACAAAGTTGTGGAGAAGTACAGATCAGGGTTGGGTTATAAAAAAATATCTGAGACTTGAACATCCCATGGAGCACCATTAAATCCATTATTAAAAAAATTGAAAGAATATGGCACCACAATAAAACTGCCAAGAGAGGGATGCCCACAAAACTCACAGACCAGGCAAGGAGAGCATTAATCAGAGAGGCAACAAAGAGACCAATGATAACCCTGAAGGTGCTGTAAAGCTCCACAGTGGAGATTGGAGTATCTGTCCATAGGACCACTTTAAGCAGTACACTCCACAGAGCTGGCTTTACGGAAGAGAGCCCAGAAAAAAGCCATTGCTTAAAGAAAAAAATAAGCAAACACATTTGGTGTTTGCCAAAAGGCATGTGGGAGACTCCCCAAACATATGGAAGAAGGTACTCTGGTCAGATAAGACTAAAATTGAGCTTTTTGGCCATCAAGGAAAACGCTATGTCTGGAGCAAACCCAGCACCTCATCACCCCGAGAACACCATCCCCACAGTGAAGCTGCATCCTGCTGTGGGGATGTTTTTCATCAGCAGGGACTGGGAAACTGGTCAGAATTGAAGGAATGATGGATGGCGCTAAATACAGGGAAATTTGAGGGAAACAAGTTTTGAGACTGGGACAGAGGTTCACCTTCCAGCCGGACAATGACCCTAAGCATACTGCTAAAGCAACACTCGAGTGGTTTAAGGGGAAACATTTAAATGTCTTGGAATGGCCTAGTCAAAGCCCAGACCTCAATCCAATTGAGAATCTGTGGTATGACTTAAACATTGCTGTACACCAGCAGAACCCATCCTACCTGAAGGAGCTGTAGCAGTTTTGCCTTGAAGAATGGGCAAAAATCCCAGTGGGTAGATGTGCCAAGCTTCTAGACATACCCCATGAGACTTGCATCTGTAATTGCTGCAAAAGGTGGCTCTACAAAGTATTGACTATTGTTATGCACGCTCAAGTTCTGTTTGTTTTTTTTGTCTTATTTCTTGCTGGTTTCACATTAAAAAATATTTTCCATCTTAGAAGTGGTAGGCATGTTGAGTAAGTCAAATGATTAAAAACAAATACATTTTAATTCCAGGGTGTAAGGCAACAAAATAAGAAAAATGCCAAGGGGGGTGAATACTTTCACAAGCCACTGTACATACTTCCATGTAAATGTATATGTAGTTTATTCTTCTAATTTCTACAACTTCTTCTTCTCAACCTAATAGCTCCGAGACACGGCGTGTCAGACCAACGGTTTCACTACTCGGGGAACCCAAACCACCCAGACCATCAGTGTGGGCTTACAAACTGACATCCTCCGCACCCTCACCAGCTCCCCCCACCGCTGCCTCACCCCTATAGGAGGAGGCTCAACCCCCATCTCCTCCCCCTCCAGAAACATCCGCAAGATACAGTACTCTCCTGTGGTCCAGTCCAAGTTCGAGCGGACATGTTGTTCTCCTAAGTACGGTTCCCCTAAGCTCCAGAGGAAGCTGTCGACATCATCGAAGGCTGACCTCCCTGTAGGGGCCTCCTCCAGCTCCACGGCCGGCCCCAGGGCCCCGACTCCCACCACTCCCCAGAAGGTAATTATTGTTTATCTATGTATTTATCTATGTATTGTTGCAGTCAGCTGCCTGAGGCCACTCTAAGTGTTATATGTATAATAACAGGGAGCCTCTGAGTCGGCCTGGGCTCGCTCCACCACCACCAGGGATTCTCCGGTCCACACCACCATCAACGACGGCCTGTCCAGCCTCTTCAACATCATAGACCACACCCCCGTAGCCTACGAACCCCTGCAGTCCAAATTCACCAAGTCCCCAAGCCGCACCCGCACCGCTCCCCCTGACCTCTCACCTCCCGCGGGGCCAGGGGTACACAACCTACCACCCTCAGACCCCAAAGACCCCAGGTCCCTTGGTGCAGCCCAGGAGTTCCTGAGGAATGTCCGCGGGCGCTCTCCCAGCCCGGTGCAGCTGATACTAGAGACCCCGGGAGGGCCGGGGGGAACAGGGGGGGAGAGGACACCAGAGGTGGTCAGTATACGCCAGGACCTGTCTGCCCCGCCTGGATACACCCTGGCAGAGAACGCAGCCCGTCTGCTGAACAAGAAGCTGTTGGAGCAGAGCTTCAGGGAGGAGAAGAGACTGGGGTCTGCAGGCCAGAGCAGAGAGGGGAGGCATGGAGAAGGAGACAGGAACCAGGCGGGGTGTATGGAGGTAAATACTGTTTTGTTGTTTACTACGATCTATTTTAGCCCCCCCCTTTTAGTAGGCAAGGTAAACCCGTTTTCACAATTTCTGGAATTGATACGGGGCTCGTCAACAGAAAGGGAAACGCAGCAGTGTTCTGTCAATCATTCATATCGATATCACGTTGAAATCAATACAACAGGGACAAAACGTTATACAAACGCCACACGGAAACTTGAAATAACCTATACATGATTGATTAGATGACAACTTGTAGAACGTGGAATGTCGGATGTTGATTTTGGAAGGAAATCCATCACGGAAAAGGGAACAAATCACTTTTTCTGTTAGTTAACTTCAACAAATCACGACCCGCCATGAGGTACCAGCCAATGGTTGGCTGCTAGTTAGACTGGTAAATCCGTGTATTGGTGTTGGCCAGAGACTTTTATCGAAAGATCGCCCAGAATTCTCTGTGCCATGTTTAAGAAAGAAAATGACGGCTGCGTTCTAAGTCCTGCGACCCCCCCCCCCCCCCCAGCGGGTATAACGAAATCAACAGTACAAAACCAAAGATATCGATATACTTTAAGTGTGTCACCGTGTGGACTTTAAACTTGTATACTAACGTCACCAAGGTGTAATTCCTCCCAATGAGATGTGGTCAAAACGTCAGCTTGTGTAATGCACTAACACATAATGTCCACATCATGGAAAGTACTGTAATATACATTAATCAGATATTATAAATAATAATAATGTATGCCGTTTAGCAGACACTTTTATCCAAAGCGACTTACAGTCATGCGTACATACATACTACATATGGGTGGTCCCGGGAATCGAACCCACTACTGTGACGTTACAAGCACCATAATCTACCAACTGAGCTACAAATGACCACAGGAGAATTCGGTATCTTATAAATGATTAAATATGTTAATTGAGGATGATAGTAAATTAAGTAAACTCACACATAATCACGTATATTTCTCACTAGTTTAGCCATTTGGAGATTATATTTTTTTCTAATGCTCAATTTCCCGGGGAACTCTAGAAAGAGCTTCCATAATGATCCATTCATTCCACTTCTCTACAATTTGGCTCTTTCCAAATTACCGAAAAAAAAACACAAACTAGGAAAACAAAATTAACATTCTCATTTACATTTTGATAACTCCGTGCTGGTGTTTTCTTCTCAGATCAAAGAGCATTGACTGACACTATGGTAATGTAATGGTAATATTTTATTACTTTTAATTACTTTAATAACTTTTTTTTTCACATTCCACACAGTGTTCTACTGCATTTTCCCCAAGTGCAGTATTACTACAGTACTACTACAGTATTACTACAGTACTACTACAGTACTACTACTATTGCGCTTCATTGTTTTCTATACTAAGAGGGTGTTCCTGGCTCCTTCTTACTACTACCATCTCTGCTTCAGCCTCCACTCACCCCTCATTCAGTATCCCTCTGCTTCAGCCTCTACTCACCCCTCATTCAGTATCCCTCTGCTTCAGCCTCTACTCACCCCTCATTCAGTATCCCTCTGCTTCAGCCTCTACTCACCCCTCATTCAGTATCCCTCTGCTTCAGCCTCTACTCACCCCTCATTCAGTATCCCTCTGCTTCAGCCTCCACTCACCCCTCATTCAGTATCCCTCTGCTTCAGCCTCTACTCACCCCTCATTCAGTATCCCTCTGCTTCAGCCTCTACTCACCCCTCATTCAGTATCCCTCTGCTTCAGCCTCTACTCACCCCTCATTCAGTATCCCTCTGCTTCAGCCTCTACTCACCCCTCATTCAGTATCCCTCTGCTTCAGCCTCCACTCACCCCTCATTCAGTATCCCTCTGCTTCAGCCTCCACTCACCCCTCATTCAGTATCCCTCTGCTTCAGCCTCCACTCACCCCTCATTCAGTATCCCTCTGCTTCAGCCTCCACTCACCCCTCATTCAGTATCCCTCTGCTTCAGCCTCCACTCACCCCTCATTCAGTATCCCTCTGCTTCAGCCTCTACTCACCCCTCATTCAGTATCCCTCTGCTTCAGCCTCCACTCACCCCTCATTCAGTATCCCTCTGCTTCAGCCTCCACTCACCCCTCATTCAGTATCCCTCTGCTTCAGCCTCCACTCACCCCTCATTCAGTATCCCTCTGCTTCAGCCTCCACTCACCCCTCATTCAGTATCCCTCTGCTTCAGCCTCCACTCACCCCTCATTCAGTATCCCTCTGCTTCAGCCTCCACTCACCCCTCATTCAGTATCCCTCTGCTTCAGCCTCCACTCACCCCTCATTCAGTATCCCTCTGCTTCAGCCTCTACTCACCCCTCATTCAGTATCCCTCTGCTTCAGCCTCTACTCACCCCTCATTCAGTATCCCTCTGCTTCAGCCTCCACTCACCCCTCATTCAGTATCCCTCTGCTTCAGCCTCTACTCACCCCTCATTCAGTATCCCTCTGATTCAGCCTCCACTCACCCCTCATTCAGTATCCCTCTGCTTCAGCCTCTACTCACCCCTCATTCAGTATCCCTCTGCTTCAGCCTCCACTCACCCCTCATTCAGTATCCCTCTGCTTCAGCCTCCACTCACCCCTCATTCAGTATCCCTCTGCTTCAGCCTCCACTCACCCCTCATTCAGTATCCCTCTGCTTCAGCCTCCACTCACCCCTCATTCAGTATCCCTCTGCTTCAGCCTCTACTCACCCCTCATTCAGTATCCCTCTGCTTCAGCCTCCACTCACCCCTCATTCAGTATCCCTCTGCTTCAGCCTCCACTCACCCCTCATTCAGTATCCCTCTGCTTCAGCCTCCACTCACCCCTCATTCAGTATCCCTCTGCTTCAGCCTCCACTCACCCCTCATTCAGTATCCCTCTGCTTCAGCCTCCACTCACCCCTCATTCAGTATCCCTCTGCTTCAGCCTCCACTCACCCCTCATTCAGTATCCCTCTGCTTCAGCCTCCACTCACCCCTCATTCAGTATCCCTCTGCTTCAGCCTCCACTCACCCCTCATTCAGTATCCCTCTGCTTCAGCCTCCACTCACCCCTCATTCAGTATCCCTCTGCTTCAGCCTCCACTCACCCCTCATTCAGTATCCCTCTGCTTCAGCCTCCACTCACCCCTCATTCAGTATCCCTCTGCTTCAGCCTCCACTCACCCCTCATTCAGTATCCCTCTGCTTCAGCCTCCACTGACCCCTCATTCAGTATCCCTCTGTTAGTATTGTAGTTAGTCAGCAATCTGAGGGAGAAGGTCTAACCCGATCACTGGGGATTTTGCTGTCTGGCTCACATGGCGAGCAATATGTTGAAAAAAAACATTAAAAAAAAATTGAAAATTCTTTAAGTAATGGTAGTATTTGTAGGCTAGGAGATGGACCGTTAAAAAGTAGGTAGAAAAATGTATATAGCATTATGAAAAATACTATACATTAAAACAGGATGAAAACATTACAGCACTAAGTTGTAATCCAGTTCTGTAGCGGTATTGTTAGAGAGGGTTAAAGAGAAAGATTTTTGTTGGGGCGCCAGTTAGGTATTAATCCTACGGATAGGAAAAGAGTTGGAGAGAGAGACTACCAGACACACACATCAGCAGAACAGACTGTTGGCCAGATAACCAGTGGAGACTAGAGTGTAGCCTGTTGGTCAGATAGCCAGTAGGGACTAGAGTGTAGCCTGTTGGCCAGATAGCCAGTAGGGACTAGAGTGTAGCCTGTTGGCAAGATAGCCAGTAGGGACTAGAGTGTAGCCTGTTGGCCAGATAGCCAGTAGGGACTAGAGTGTAGCCTGTTGGCCAGATAGCCAGTGGAGACTAGAGTGTAGCCTGTTGGCCAGATAACCAGTAGAGACTAGAGTGTAGCCTGTTGGCCAGATAACCAGTGGAGACTAGAGTGTAGCCTGTTGGCCAGATAGCCAGTAGAGACTAGAGTGTAGCCTGTTGGCCAGATAGCCAGTGGAGACTAGAGTGTAGCCTGTTGGCCAGATAACCAGTAGAGACTAGAGTGTAGCCTGTTGGCCAGATAACCAGTAGAGACTAGAGTGTAGCCTGTTGGCCAGATAACCAGTAGAGACTAGAGTGTAGCCTGTTGGCAAGATAGCCAGTAGGGACTAGAGTGTAGCCTGTTGGCCAGATAGCCAGTGGAGACTAGAGTGTAGCCTGTTGGCCAGATAGCCAGTGGAGACTAGAGTGTAGCCTGTTGGCCAGATAGCCAGTGGAGACTAGAGTGTAGCCTGTTGGCCAGATAGCCAGTGGAGACTAGAGTGTAGCCTGTTGGCAAGATAACCAGTAGAGACTAGAGTGTAGCCTGTTGGCCAGATAGCCAGTAGAGACTAGAGTGGATCCAGTTGGTCAGATAGGCCAACAGGCTACATGTGAACACCAGTCACAGCACAGGGGTAACCCAACCAATAATACCTCCTACTAGAATAATGACGAGCAACTCTGGGGACACGTCATAGAAACAACTGACCAGAAAGAACCCAGTCATCCACCTTAGAGGACCTGCAATAAGCTGTATTCGCTCCCAACTGACCAGAAAGAACCCAGTCATCCACCTTAGAGGACCTGCAATAAGCTGTATTCGCTCCCAACTGACCAGAAAGAACCCAGTCATCCACCTTAGAGGACCTGCAATAAGCTGTATTCGCTCCCAACTGACCAGAAAGAACCCAGTCATCCACCTTAGAGGACCTGCAATAAGCTGTATTCCCTCCCAACTGACCAGAAAGAACCCAGTCATCCACCTTAGAGGACCTGCAATAAGCTGTATTCGCTCCCAACTGACCAGAAAGAACCCAGTCATCCACCTTAGAGGACCTGCAATAAGCTGTATTCCAATTGAAGGGTGCGTGTGGTATGAAGACGGGTGTGTAAACAAAAACAACCTGTAACGTCTGCTTCCAACTCATAATCTCAAACACCTAGATCCCCTGAACGCAGCTAACTCTCCAGATCCCAATCACCTGAATTCTGATCACCTGTTCACACACCTACCTGTATGTCATTATCACACACTATTTAGTTAAGTTCTTTGCACCCCATCATTGTGAGGTATTGTTTGTTTTGTGACACACTTCTATTCGGAGCTCTGTTTTTTTTCCGTAATTTAATCCTACCGTGTATGATAGTTTTTGCCTGCCTCACTAACGACGCATTTTACCTATTCCCTGTCTGTACTTTAGCCTATCGGATTTCCTGTTATCAACCTATTGCCTGTTCTCCTGGACTATGTTACTAGCCTTTTCCCTGCCTGTACTGCTGCCTTTTTGGACCCCGTGTGTATGACCTTCTGCCTGCCCCTGCGGTCCTTTACAAATAAACACTTGCTGCACTTGAAACCTGCTCTCTGTCTCCCATCGTGTTCATTTTTACTTTTATTTAACTAGGCAAGTCAGTTAAGAACAAATTCTTATTTTCAATGACGGCCTAGGAACAGTGGGTTAACTGCTTTGTTCAGGGGAATAACAACCTATTTTTACCTTGTCAGCTCAGGGATTCGATCTTGCAACCTTTTGGTTACTAGTCCAACGCTCTAACCACTAGGGTACCTGCCACCCATAAACAGAATACCAGATAGCCAGAACAGAATACCTCACCAAAAACGACAGATGGATTCAGCGGAGCTGCAGCTACGTCTAACCCCGACAGGAGGAACGAATCAATGAACTCTGCAACCTCCTTCGCCAGTCCATTCCTGCTTCACCGATATCAGGTGCCACAGCATCCCCTCGTTCATCTCCCCCCATATCCATGCCTAATAAATACCACGGCTCCCCTGGGAAATGTCAAGGATTTCTCATGCAATGTAACCTGTACATAGACCATCACCCCGCTGACTTCACCTCTGACAAAGACAGGGTGGACTTCGTCATCTCCCTACTCACAGGCAAAGCTCTGGATTGGGTCACAGCCCTGTGGGCCGCTCAAAGTTCTGATCTGTCCTCTGAATCACGTGTCCACGCCCTCCTTCAAGGAGGTGTTCGACCATTCAGCTTCAGGTCGTCACACCGGGGACCTGTTAAGTGAGCTGCGACATGGACGTCGCTCCAACACTGAGTATGCCCTTGAGTTCTGCACCACGGCTGCTGGCAGTGGATGGAGTGAACCAGCTCTCCTTACAGTCTACCGGAGAGGTCTAAATTGGGAGTTACAGACCGAACTGGCCTGCAGAGGAGATTTAACGGACCTAAACCAATACATCTGGATCCAAATCCATTGGCAACCTACTAGTGAATATTACCAAAAGGCAGTTTGGTATCCTGGCTCTTCTTTCTGCTAATAGGATCACTCAGTTTGTGGAGAGACTAGTGGACTCGGGGGCCGCAGGTAATTTAATTGACGAACAATTGGCACAACAGTTAAGAGTCAAACTAATCCCTGTTAATCCTCACCCTTAGGATTAATGCGCTGGACGGACAATCTCTCGGAACTGGTCTTGTGACTTGCATGACCGAAAGTATCACCCTTCAGATTGGCCTCCTTCACTATGATGTCATTCAGTTAATGTTGTTGTCTTCGCCTAAAGAACCCCTCATCCTCGGTCATCCCCTGGCTAAGCCTTCATGACCCTGCCACCTCCTGGCGGCAAGGGGAACTGCTGTCATTGTCTCCCGTCTGTTTTAAGAACTGCTTCAGTCTACCCTGTTGAGCCACCTCTATAGAAGGATTGGGGTCTGCCATTCCAACCTACATCCCGCCTGTATATGCCCAGTTCCTGAGTGTCTTCAGCAAGAAAATGGCGTCCATTCTGCCCACTCATCGCCCGGAGGACTGCGTGATCAACCTCCTTCCTGGGGTATCACCCCCTAATGGTCGGATCTACCCCTTGTCCATCCCAGAGAATGAGGCTATGGACACCTATACAGAAGAGGCCCTCGACATGGGATTCATCTGTCCATCCACGTCTCCGGCTTTATCCCAGTTCATTTTTTGTGAAAAAAGGGATGGTAGTCTCCGTCCCTGCATAGATTACCGACCCCTCAATGACCTTACTATCAAGAATCGCATTCCTCTTCCTCTGATTCCGGCCGCACTAGAACAGGTTGGACAGGCTACCATCTACTCTAAACTGAACCTACGTAGTGAATACAACCTGGTCCGTATCCGAAGTGGGAGACAAAGTTCATCACTGCTAGGGGCCACTACGAATACCTGGTTATGCCCTACGGTCTTACCAATGCTCCTGCAGTCTTCCAGTCCTTCATGAATGAAGTTTTCCAGGACCAACCAGTTCCTCATCGTGTACATTGACGATATCTTGATCTACTCTCACTCCATTGCAGAACACGTACAGAATGTGCAACAGGTCCTCAAACGACTACAGGACCACCATCTTTATGTCAAGGCTGAGAAGAGCGCCTATCACGTTACTACGGTAGCCTTCCTAGGTTTTGTGTTGACACCAGGAGGGGTCAACATAGACGAAAGCAAAGTCACAGCCATGCTTAACTGGCCCAAACCTACCACCGTACAGGAACTACAGCGTTTCCTAGGCTTTTCCAACTACTACCGCCGGTTCACCCAAAACTGCAGCAGCACAACCGCTTCTCTCTCAGCTCTCACCAGTCAAAAAACCCATACCCTCCAAAGGACTGACACCGCCCTTACTGCATTTGAGACCTTGAAACGCCTCTTCACCTCTGCACCCATCCTTAGGCAGCCAGTTCCTACCCTTCCTTTGGTTCTGGAGGTTGATGCATCTGAGGTCGGCGTAGGAGCGGTTCTCTCTCAGCGGGTAGGGACACCTCCAAAATTATTCCCATGGGGCTTATTTTCCAAGAAACTGTCACCCGCTGAGAGGAACTATGATGTCGGGAACCGAGAGCTGCTCGCCATTAAGCTGGCTATCGAAGAGTGGCGCCACTGGTTAAAGGGAGCTCATCACCCATTCCTTGTCCTTACCGACCACCGCAATTTGGAGTACTTAAGAAGTGGTAAGAGGCTCAACACCAGACAGGCTTCCTGGGCACTCTTCTTCACCCGATTCAACTTCACTGTCACCTATCTGCCTGGCAAGAAAAAATGTGGAGGCTGATTCCTTATCCCGTCTATTTGGCTGCCCTTCCTCTAACCCAGCTCCCGAGCCCTTCCTCTAACCCAGCTCCAGAGCCCATCCTGCCTCCATCTTGTGTCGTGGGACCCATACAGTGGGAAATCCAATCAGCCGTCCAAGAGACCCGACACCCCTGCAGGCAATACCTACGTTCCGGCGTCCGTCAGACCCCAACAAATGCAGTGGTGCCATACCTCGCTGAGTTCTGGCCATCCCAGAATCACCCGGACCACGGAGCTACTGACACGCAAGGTCTGGTGGTCATCCCTAACAGCGTCCGAGATTATGTTCTTTCCTGTCCAGCTCCACGTCCCCGTGGGAGGCCCCCTTTCCTGTCACGTCTGTGCTTGGGCAAAGAGCCCTCGCCAACTACCTACCGGTAAGCTCGAGCCTTTACCTACACCACACAGACCATGGTCCCACATCGCCATGGATTTCCTCACGGATCTGCCAGACTCTTTTGGCTTCACTACTATTTTAGTTGTAGTGGACCGGTTCTCCAAGATGTGCTGACTCATCCCCCTTCCGCATCGACCTAATGCCATGGAAATGGCTGAGTGCATGTTTCCAACAGGTGTTTCGTCTGTATGGGATTCCCGGAAGACATCGTTTCGGATCGGGGACCCCTGTTCATCTCCAGGGTGTGGCGAGCCTTCTGCGACCGACTGGGGGTTTCCATCAGCCTATCTTCCAGATACCATCCCCAAACCAACGGGCAGACGAAACTTCTGCCTGTGTTCCCATGGGAGACAGAGCCCAGAACTGTGCCTGCCATGGATGAGTGGTTTGGACAGAGTGAGCAGGTTTGGGAGACCGCACATCGACACCTACATCAAGCTTCCCTCTCTCAGAAACATCACCGACCTACTCCACTCTTCCACCCTGGGCAACGTGTGTGGCTCTCTACCTGGGACATCCGGCTTCGTGACCCCTGCAAAAAAGTTCAGTCCCCTGTTCATTGGTCCATTCAAAATAACACACCGCATCAATCCTGTCACCTACCGTCTCCAGTTGCCCCGCCATTACCGGATCTCCTCATCCTTCCATGTGTCCCTTCTCAAGCCTGTGAGTTACAGCCCTGTCCATCCTCCAGTGGCGCACCGCGGCCATCTTGACCGCCCAGCTCCACGTCCCCGTGGGAGGCCCCCTGCTCAGCTTTCTAGGCCGTTAAGAGCTGCCCGTGGAGGGGGGGGGGGGGGGTACTGTAACGTCTGGTTCCAACTCACAATCTGCAATAAACTCCCGTTCCACACAATCCAATCTGCCAACAGATGTCCAGCGGAGAAAAAGACACGGAGAACAGCGGAGAACAGCGGAGACCAACGGAGATGAGAGGTCCAACAATAGGACTAGGGTAGCAGAGGACTAGGGTAGCAGAGGACTAGGGTAGCAGAGGACTAGGGTAGCAGAGGACTAGGGTAGCAGAGGACTAGGGTAGTGTGGTTGTTAGACTGGGTAGTAATGGGACTAGGGTAGTGTGGTTGTTAGACTGGGTAGTGTGGTTGTTAGACTGGGTTGTAATGGACTAGGGTAGTAGGGTTATTAGACTGGGTAGTAATGGACTAGGGTAGTGTGGTTGTTAGACTGGGTAATGGACTAGGGTAGTGTGGTTGTTAGACTGGGTAGTGTGGTTGTTAGACTGGGTTGTAATGGACTAGGGTAGTGTGGTTGTTTGACTGGGTTGTAATGGACTAGGGTAGTAGGGTTGTTAGACTGGGTAGTAATGGACTAGGGTAGTGTGGTTGTTAGACTGGGTAGTAATGGGACTAGGGTAGTAGGGTTGTTAGACTGGGTAGTAGAGGACTAGGGTAGCAGAGGACTAGGGTAGCAGAGGACTAGGGTAGCAGAGGACTAGGGTAGTGGGCTGTATACTGGTTACAGTATGTTGGTTGTAGTGTGCTCTTGAGAAGATTACATAGCTTTTAGTGTATTACCTCAACCGTGTCCTCTCTTAACGTTGAACATGGGTTGTGAAGCACGCAAGATGAAAGTATAGGAGCACTATGGGAAATATTAATAACGGATAAATCCTCTGAATTGGTGATGAGGTCCCTTTTTGTTATTTTCCCATGTTTGAAGGGGTTACAGTAGTGATTTACTGCAGCCTGTATGTAGGATACAGACTTATTGCAGCGTGTCTATTGGCGGCTGTGAGATTACTGACCTTTTCTGTTGATCCCCCCCCCAGCTTTATCCTGAGTCCCTGTGTCTCTCTTCTCCTTTCTTTAATCTCTTTCTCTCTCCTCTCTCTGTTGGATACGTATATCTAACTTTGTCTCTCTCCTCTCTCTCCTCTCTTCTCTCTTTCTCTTCTGTCTCTCATTCTTCATACAGTATATCTAACTTTGTCTCTCTCCTCTCTCTCCTCTCTTCTCTCTTTCTCTTCAGTCTCTCATTCTTCATACAGTATATCTAATGAGTCCCCCTCTTCCCTCCCCTCTCTCCTTCTCATCTCTGGGTTTTCTTTCTCTTTCTCTCTCTCTTCCTCCCTCCATCTACAGATGTAGGATCTTAATTTGAGCCAGTTTGCTATAGCAGGATAATAATCCTGCAGCAACAGGACATGTGAATTATTACGTGGAGTATAATTGATGTACATTTTTGTAGGGGTTGATACAGTTTATGTTCGGGCAAATCAAGTCTGAAAATGTCAAGTGGGAAATTACAAACTTTTGAAGCCTTTTTAGGCCTTGAATACACTACAAGTTTGCGGTGCAGGAAAATTGTCATCAACAAAAGAGTGATCAAATAAAGATCCTCCATCTGTATCTCCTCCATTCTGTCTATACCCTCTGCTGGTTGTAGAACCACCCTGTCTTACTAACCGCTCGCTGGAGGGGCTCTAACCCTGCTTGTCCCTGCGTGACGTAAGTTCCGGTTTACTTCCTGTTTCTACAACCTCTAACCTCACCGCCAGGGTCACAGGGTCACCATGGACCCCTCCTCACCTCACCTCACCCCCCCCCCCCCCCCAGCCCCCATCAGCCAATCACAGCATGCCTCACAGGTCAACAATGTCGGTGGTGTTGTAGCTGGGTGATTATTATTATCGTAATAAAAATTAAGCCTACAAAACAAAAAATTAAGGAGAGCCGCACACTCTAGGAGCTCAAAATGCAAAAATATTTATGTCCAACGTTTCGACAGACAAGCTGTCTTCATCAGGGTATAATGACAAACTGCCATTGAGAAAATCCTAAACAAATCGAGACATGTTCACTTTCAAGGTCAGTTTCGCAAAAAACAGCATTCTTGCGTTCTAACTACCCGTTATTGAAAGTGCTCTGAACAAATTAAAGGAATCGTTCACAAACAGTGGCCCATTCTAAAATCTGACGACAGTCTCGGTAATGTGTTTTCAGACCCTGCCTTGGTCGTGTTTTCGTGGGGCAGAAATCTCAGAGATCAATTGGTAAACTCTGATTTACCACCCCAAGATATTCCTGAACAACCTCTATTTGCGCCTCCACTGGATGGAAACTACAAGTGTAATGGCTGCGCTCAATGCAATGGCACTTTATACATGTAGATCCTTCAAACACCCACAAACAGGGAAACAGATCCCAATCAAAGGTGTTATTACGTGCTCCACTAAGGCAGTTATTTATCTTATAACTTGTCCTTGTGGTAAAAATCATGTGGGTAAAACAAAGCGTGAATTAAAAGTACTTATCTCGGAGCATCGTAGCTCCATTAGGTGCAAAAACTCGACTTACCCATTTGCCGCTCACTTTTTGGAATCAAACCACTCGATTTCGTCCCTACGTTATATCAGCATCGAACATGTCACCCTCCCTAGAAGAGGGGGTGACCTCGACAATTTATTGTTAAAACGAGAGGCTGCCTGGATCTTTAACTTAAAGACCCGTACTCCCTTCGGTCTCAACTTTGATCTGAAGCCATTCTTGTGATTATTGTGATTTTGCCATTGTAAATGTTTTGTAGGCTCATGTAGCCAAATTGTATCTATGATCGTACACTATCCATTTATGTTTTTTTGTATGCTATTTTAATATATGAGAATTAACCAATGATATCAGGCCACACCCAGCCATGATTACAGACACCTATGTGTGTCTTTTGACACTATATAAATGAGTCATCTCGCAGTGTTTATCATTATACCCTGATGAAGACGGCTCGTCTGTCGAAACGTTGGACATAAATATTTTTGTATCTGAGAGCGTGTGGCTCTCCTTTTATATTTTGAAGTGTTCCACTACGCTAGCCAGCACCTCGACTAAACAGATGTGAGTTTTCTATCATCTCTAGATTATCATCATCATAACATCTGTCTGTGTAGATGCCTGCATGGTATTTAATGTGGTATTTAATATCTCTATGTATTCATTCATATTTATTTTTAAGAAGATCACAAATCAACTGTCGACTGACCCAAAGAGTTCTCGGTTTTCTGTCCATACGTCTGGCCTTAAACATTTTAGAGGCCAGAAGAACCACTTGTGTGAAATAAAGTTAGCCCCAGTTTTCAGTTATGTTAATAGTGGACTGCTAGTTACCATATCTGAACTAAAATAAACTAATTTAAAAACAACTTTTTAAAGAAATGTTTTTTTTTTTTTAATCTAAAGGGGGGAGTTTAGGTGGTCGACTAAAACGAAAACAGAGAAAGATGACTCACAACAGTTGTTGTTCTGACTGGTCCTGTATGACCCAAGGTGTCTATCTAACACCGTTGTATTTCTGATAGGTCTTCTGACTGGTCCCGTATGACCCAAGGTGTCTATCTAACACCGTTGTATTTCTGATAGGTCTTCTGACTGGTCCCGTATGACCCAAGGTGTCTATCTAACACCGTTGTATTTCTGATAGGTCTTCTGACTGGTCCCGTATGACCCAAGGTGTCTATCTAACACCGTTGTATTTCTGATAGGTCTTCTGACTGGTCCCGTATGACCCAAGGTGTCTATCTAACACCGTTGTATTTCTGATAGGTCTTCTGACTGGTCCCGTATGACCCAAGGTGTCTATCTAACACCGTTGTATTTCTGATAGGTCTTCTGACTGGTCCCGTATGACCCAAGGTGTCTATCTAACACCGTTGTATTTCTGATAGGTCTTCTGACTGGTCCCGTATGACCCAAGGTGTCTATCTAACACCGTTGTATTTCTGATAGGTCTTCTGACTGGTCCCGTATGACCCAAGGTGTCTATCTAACACCGTTGTATTTCTGATAGGTCTTCTGACTGGTCCCGTATGACCCAAGGTGTCTATCTAACACCGTTGTATTTCTGATAGGTCTTCTGACTGGTCCCGTATGACCCAAGGTGTCTATCTAACACCGTTGTATTTCTGATAGGTCTTCTGACTGGTCCCGTATGACCCAAGGTGTCTATCTAACGCCGTTGTATTTCTGATAGGTCTTCTGACTGGTCCCGTATGACCCAAGGTGTCTATCTAACACCGTTGTATTTCTGATAGGTCTTCTGACTGGTCCCGTATGACCCAAGGTGTCTATCTAACACCGTTGTATTTCTGATAGGTCTTCTGACTGGTCCCGTATGACCCAAGGTGTCTATCTAACGCCGTTGTATTTCTGATAGGTCTTCTGACTGGTCCCGTATGTATCAGGAATCAAGGTAAGACCCAGATGCAGACTGTTCGAAGTAACAATGTTTATTGTAGCAACCGGGCAGGCAAAGACAGGTCAAGGCAGGCAGGGGTCGAGAAATCCAGGGTAAGGCAAAGGTACAGGAAGGCAGGCGTACTCAGGGTCAGGCAAAGTTCAAAACCAGGAGGACGAGGAAAGAGGCTGGGAAACGATAGGAGCTGACAGGAAAAACGCTGGTGGGCTTGAACGAACAAGACGAACTGGCAACAAACAAACAGAGAACACAGGTATAAATACCCAGGGGATAATTGTGAACAGGGGCGACACCTGGAGGGGGAGGTGGAGACAAGCACAAGGACAGTATGACCCAAGGTGTCTTATCTAACACCGTGACACCGTTGTATTTCTGATAGGTCTTCCGACTGCTCTGTCTGTGTGCTGCTGCTGTTCACAAAACATACTGTTACCACAGTATGCTTTCTCTTTCTCCTCGTTCACAATTATCTCACCATCTCTTTCTCTTTCTCTCTTTTTCTCTTTCTCTTTCTCTCTTTTTCTCTTTCTCTCTCCGTCTCTCTCTCCGTCTCTCTCTCTCCGTCTCTCTCTCTCCGTCTCTCTCTCTCCGTCTCTCTCTCTCTCTCTCTCTCTCTCTCTCTCTCTCTCTCTCTCTCTCTCAAAATAACAACCTTTCTAAGCTTCGTTAACGAGGACAAATGAACCTGCGTGTGACGTCGTCTGCTCGCGTCTCAAATTTAATAGAATGTTCCAGTGGGTCATTACTGCTAAACCGTGACCCTGTGACCCTGGGCCGTGAGGTTAGAGGTTGTAAAACAGGAAGTTACTGCTAAACCGTGACCCTGTGACCCCGGGCCGTGAGGTTAGAGGTTGTAAAACAGGAAGTTACTGCTAAACCGTGACCCTGTGACCCCGGGCCGTGAGGTTAGAGGTTGTAAAACAGGAAGTTACTGCTAAACCGTGACCCTGTGACCCCGGGCCGTGAGGTTAGAGGTTGTAAAACAGGAAGTTACTGCTAAACCGTGACCCTGTGACCCCGGGCCGTGAGGTTAGAGGTTGTAAAACATTTTTTTATAAAAAAAAAAAAATTAACAGGAAGTTACTGCTAAAACGTGGCTGCATGCTGAGTGGATGTGATGAAACCGAAAGCAACATTGTAGTGGTCGACCTCTAATACGCTTCCATGGTATCATTTAATGTTATGTACTGTCATTACCTGGGTAGGACTTACCTGTTGATTGATTGACTGGTTCATTGATGTATTGATTTGGTTAACGCTTCTAAAAGTAGGCTAGAAAATAGGCCTTCGTAACATCAGATTCAAATAAATATAAAAAAAATTATCTGTGGAGGCAGAAACACTTCCTCCATCTTGGTGTTCTGGTGCCACCCCCTCACGTGTGTATTTATAGCAGAGCTAGATGTGGTTTAGATTTCCCTCATCATTCATATGATACGTAGAACCGAGGGAATTGGGAACACATTTTAAACCACAGCAGTGGAGTGGCTGTGTGATCATCATCATTCATGCTGACTAACTTGCTCCTCCACCTGTTTCATCACGCTGTTGCTCCTCCACCTGTTTCATCACGCTGTTGCTCCTCCACCTGTTTCATCACGCTGTTGCTCCTCCACCTGTTTCATCACGCTGTTGCTCCTCCACCTGTTTCATCACTCTGTTGCTCCTCCACCTGTTTCATCACTCTGTTGCTCCTCCACCTGTTTCATCACGCTGTTGCTCCTCCACCTGTTTCATCACGCTGTAGTTCCTCCACCTGTTTCATCACGCTGTTGCTCCTCCACCTGTTTCATCACTCTGTTGCTCCTCCACCTGTTTCATCACTCTGTTGCTCCTCCACCTGTTTCATCACACTGTAGTTCCTCCACCTGTTTCCTCACACTGTCGTTCCTCCACCTGTTTCATCACACTGTAGTTCCTCCACACTGTAGTTCCCCCACCTGTTTCATCACTCGGTTGCTCCTCCACCTGTTTCATCACTCTGTTGCTCCTCCACCTGTTTCATCACTCTGTTGCTCCTCCACCTGTTTCATCACTCTGTTGCTCCTCCACCTGTTTCATCACTCTGTAGTTCCTCCACCTGTTTCATCACACTGTAGGTCCTCCATCTGTTTCATCACACTGTAGTTCCTCCACCTGTTTCCTCACACTGTCGTTCCTCCACCTGTTTCATCACACTGTAGTTCCTCCACACTGTAGTTCCCCCACCTGTTTCATCACTCTGTTGCTCCTCCACCTGTTTCATCACTCTGTTGCTCCTTCACCTGTTTCATCACGCTGTTGCTCCTCCACCTGTTTCATCACACTGTAGTTCCTCCACCTGTTTCATCACTCTGTAGTTCCTCCACCTGTTTCCTCACACTGTTGCTCCTCCACCTGTTTCATCACTCTGTAGTTCCTCCACACTGTAGTTCCTCCACCTGTTTCCTCACACTGTTACTCCTCCACCTGTTTCATCACACTGTAGTTCCTCCACCTGTTTCATCACGCTGTAGTTCCTCCACCTGTTTCATCACACTGTAGTTCCTCCATCTGTTTCATCACGCTGTAGTTCCTCCACCTGTTTCCTCACACTGTAGTTCCTCCACCTGTTTCATCACACTGTAGTTCCTCCACACTGTAGTTCCTCCACCTGTTTCATCACTCTGTTGCTCCTCCACCTGTTTCATCACGCTGTAGTTCCTCCACCTGTTTCATCACACTGTAGTTCCTCCACCTGTTTCATCACACTGTAGTTCCTCCACCTGTTTCATCACACTGTAGTTCCTCCACCTGTTTCATCACGCTGTAGTTCCTCCACCTGTTTCATCACGCTGTAGTTCCTCCACCTGTTTCATCACGCTGTAGTTCCTCCACCTGTTTCATCACGCTGTAGTTCCTCCACCTGTTTCATCACACTGTAGTTCCTCCACCTGTTTCATCACACTGTAGTTCCTCCACCTGTTTCATCACGCTGTAGTTCCTCCACCTGTTTCATCACGCTGTAGTTCCCCCACCTGTTTCATCACGCTGTAGTTCCTCCACCTGTTTCATCACGCTGTAGTTCCTCCACCTGTTTCATCACACTGTAGTTCCTCCACCTGTTTCATCACACTGTAGTTCCTCCACCTGTTTCATCACGCTGTAGTTCCTCCACCTGTTTCATCACACTGTAGTTCCTCCACCTGTTTCATCACGCTGTAGTTCCTCCACCTGTTTCATCACACTGTAGTTCCTCCACCTGTTTCATCACGCTGTAGTTCCTCCACATGGTCTTTCCTCCTGCTAGGTCTATACTGTGGTCATTATTTGCTTTCCTGTTTTAATCACACTTACTTTTGTTAATACTTATTTTCCTCTGTCTTGGGTCATGTCTTTTTCTAATTCTTAAAATAATCATCATGAAAACCTATGAATATAGGAAGCTATCTTGTCTCTCTCTCTCTCTCTCTCTCATCTACTTCCTCCTCTCCTGAAGGATCTCCCTCGCTCCCCGGTGGCTCCACCCCTGGAGTCGTGTTTCCTGCGTCCGGCAAGGCCAGCCAACCGCCGCCCTCCATCCCGCTGGGCAGTCCCCTCCTCCCACCGAGGCTGGCGAGACGTCACAGAGCGGAGGTTCACCTTCCCCATGGTGACTGGGACCAGTAAGACTGGGACAGGGACCACCTCTAGTCTGGACCTGGACGAGACTGGACCAGCAGAATCATGACAGGAACCATCACCGTACCCTTGTCCTCCTCCCTTTACTCGCTCCACTCTGTCTCTCCTGTGAAACCCTGCCAGTACCTCAGACCCATCTTTCCTAGTCCTCCTCTACTCCCTCTCCTCCCTCCTCTCTCCTGCTTCTCTCCTCTTCTCCTCCCTCCTCTCTCCTGCTTCTCTCCTCTTCTCCTCCCTCCTCTCTCCTGCTTCTCTCCTCTTCTCCTCTCTCCTGCTTCTCTCCTCTTCTCCTCTCTCCTGCTTCTCTCCTCTTCTCCTCCCTCCTCTCTCCTGATGGAACTGTCCACACTCTATCCTCCTCCACTCTTCCTTACTCCTCCTCTTCTCCACTCCTCCCTACTCCTCTTCTCCACTCCTCCCTACTCCTCTTCTCCACTCCTCCCTACTCCTCTTCTCCACTCCTCCCTACTCCTCTTCTCCACTCCTCCCTACTCCTCTTCTCCACTCATCCCTACTCCTCCTCTCTCCTGCTCCTCCCTCCCCTCCTATTCTCTTGTCCACATGACCATACAGGGTACCTCAGACCCCCCCTCCCACTCTCGTAGGGATTCGTAGGGGGGGTTTGTAACAGGGTTGAGCCCCTGTAGCACCAGCTAACCAACCAGGAACTCAAAAAGAACTGGAACTTAAAACTTTGAACTCCGGAATGAAAATAACCTGGATAGTACTGTAACAACAAAAACAATGACATCATCCAAACATTACCGTCTGATGTGCCTCTACTTGATTTACTCATAGTTCCACATGTGTGTATATACTGTATGCAATACATACATACATACATATATACATATATATATATATATATATATACAGTACCAATCAAACGTTTGGACACACCTACTCATTCCAGGGTATTTCTTTATTTTTTACTATTTTCTACATTGTAGAATAATACTGAAGACATCAACACTATGAAATAACACATATGGAATCATGTAGTAACCAAAAAAGTGTTAAACAAATAAAAAATATATTTTATATTTGAGATTCTTCAAAGTAGCCACCCTTTGCCTTGATGACAGCTTTGCACACTCTTGGTATTCTCTCAACCAGCTTCACCTGGAATACTTTTCCAAACGTCTTGAACGAGTTCCTACATATGCTGATGCTTTTCCTTCACTCTGTGGTCCAACTCATCCCAAACCATCTCAATTGGGTTGAGATCGGGTGATTGTGGAAGCCAGGTCATCTGATGCAGTACTCCATCACTCTCCTTCTTGGTCAAATAGCCCTTACACAGCCTGGGGGTGTGTATTGGGTCATTGTCTTGTTTAAAAACATTTGATAATCCAACTAAGCGCAAACTAGATGGGATGGAGTATCGCTGCACAATGCTGTGGTAGCCATGAAGCACCCCCACACCATCACACCTCCTCCATGCATCACGGTGGGAACCACACATGTGGAGATCATCCGTTCACCTACTCTGCGTCTCACAAAGACACGGTGGTTGGAACCAAAAATCTCACATTTGGACTCATCAGACCAAAGAACAGATTTCCACTGGTCTAATGTCCATTGCTCTTGTTTCTTGGCCCAAGCAAGTGCGAAAGCACTTGAAGAAACTTTCAAAGTTCTTGAAATGTTCCGTATTGATGATTGACTGTTTCTCTTTGCTTAATTGAGCTGTTCTTGCCATAATATGAGATTCTTCAAAGTAGCCACCCTTTGCCTTGATGACAGCTTTGCACACTCTTGGCATTCTCTCAACCAGCTTCATGAGGTAGTAACCTGGAATGCATTTCAATTAACAGGTTTGCCTTGTTAAAAGTTAATTTGTGGAATTTCTTTCCTACTTAATGCATTTGAGCCAATCAGTTGTGTTGTTAGAAGGTAGGGGTGGTATACAGAAGATAGCCCTATTTGGTAAAAGACCAAGTCAATATCATGGCAAGAACAGCTCAAATAAACAAAGAGAAAGGGCAGTCCATCATTACTTTACGACTTGAAGGTCAGTCAGTGCAGAACATTTCAAGAACTTTGAAAGTTTCTTCAAGTGCAGCCGCACTTGTTGTGGCTGCTTTGCGTCATGTATTGTTGTCTCTACCTTCTTGCCCTTTGTGCTGTTGTCAGTGCCCAATAATGTTTGTACCATGTTTTGTACTGCTACCATGTTGTGCTGCTACCATGTTGTGTTACTACCATGCTCTGTTGTCATGTGTTGCTGCCTTGCTATGTTGTTGTCTTAGGTCTCTCTTTATGTAGTGTTGTGTTGTCTCTCTTGTCGTGATGTGTGTTTTGTCCTATATTTATATTGTATTTATTTATTTATTTTTAATCCCAGGCCCCCGTCCACGCAGGAGGCCTTTTTGCCTTTTGGTAGGCCGTCATTGTCAATAAGAATTTGTTCTTAACTGACTTGCCTAGTTAAATAGAGTTTACTGCACCTCAGATTGCATTCCAAATAAATGCTTCACAGAGTTCAAGTAACAGACACATTTCAACATCAACTGTTCAGAGGAGACTGTGTGAATCAGGCCTTCATGTTCTAATTGCTGCAAAGAAACCACTACTAAAGGACACCAATAAGAAGTTGAGACATGCTTGAGCCAAGAAACACGAGCAATGGACATTAGACCTGTGGAAATATGTTCAACCGCCGTGTCTTTGTGAGACGCAGAGTAGGTGAACGGATGATCTCTCTCACATGTGTGGTTCCCACCGTGAAGCATGGAGGAAGAGGTGTGATGGTGTGGGGGTGCTTTGCTGGTGACACTGTCGATGATTTATTCAGAATTCAAGGCACACTTTAACCAGCATGGCAACCACAGCATTGTGCAGCGATACGCCATCCCATCTGGTTTGCGCTTAGTGGGACTATCATTTGTTTTTAAACAGGACAATGAGCCAAAACACACCTCCAGGCTGTGTAAGGGCTATTTGACCAAGGGGGAGAGTGATGGAGTGCTGCATCAGATGACCTGGCCACCACAATCACACGACCTCAACCCAATTGAGATGGTTTGGGATGAGTTTGACCGCAGAGTGAAGGAAAAGCAGCCAACAAGTGCTCAGCATATGTGGGAACTCCTTCAAGACTGTTGGAAAAGTATTCCTCATGATGCTGGTTGTGCAAAGTTGTCAGCAAGGCAAAGGGTGGTTACTTTGAAGAATCTCAAATATCAAATTTATTTTGATTTGTTTTAACACTTTTTTGGTTACTACATGATTCCATATGTGTTATTTCATAGTTTTGATGTCTTCACTATTATTCTACAATGTAGGAAATAGTACAAATAAAGAAAAACCCTTGAATGAGTAGGTGTGTCCAAACTTTTGACTGGTACTGTATATATATATATATATATATATATATATATATATATATATATATATTAGTCATATAATAAACGCATTTTCAGATGTCGAGAGATCTATACAACCGTAATTCTAATACCTGTATGAACATAAAGGTTTACACATTTTCTGTTGGTTTATGTTTTTGTTTATTTTTGCATAAACGTATCATTTGTTATATTCTGTGCTGTGTGTAAATACTCTTAAACTATTTTCTTATTCAGCTGAACATATTTTATGTTACTGTTTGTTTGTTCGAAGCTTGAAGTCAGACTTCTCACCTGTATTTGTAGAATAAACAAACAAACAAATGTTAAGACAAAAAAGAAAAAGAAAAAACACTGCTTCCTATTGGCTGAGGTGAATCCATGATGTCAGTGATGATGTATTTTTATATGTTGAAATGAATGTTCAACTCTGTAAACGTGTAGAAGAAGAGAGGGAAGATAGCAACTGAATAACCCTTATGCATATGTGGAAGGAAGTTGTAACGATTATGAGTTACATAGGCTGCTGTCCCAGATGGCATCCTATTCACATAGGGAAGGGGAAGGGGGGGGGGGGGGGGGGATACCTAGTCAGTTGTACAACTGAATGCATTCACCATAGGGCTCTGGTCTATAGTAGTGCACCATATAGGGAATAGGGTGCCATAGGGTTCTGGTCTAAAGTAGTGCACTATATAGGGAATAGGGTTCCATTTGGGATGCATCTTATTTGCTCTGCATGCCTTTGTAAAAAACACTCTAGCACTTTAGTGCATGTACATACAAGCTACTGCTGTCACTGTGCTCTGTCATGTCTGCTGGGATGTTAACACTCCACTAAGGGGGTCTGCTGTCACTGTGCTCTGTCATGTCTGCTGGGATGTAAACACTCCACTAAGGTGCTCTGCTGTCACTGTGCTCTGTCATGTCTGCTGGGATGTTAAAACTCCATTAAGGGGCTCTGCTGTCACTGTGCTCTGTCATGTCTGCTGGGATGTTAAAACTCCATTAAGGGGCTCTGCTGTCACTGTGCTCTGTCATGTCTGCTGGGATGTAAACACTCCACTAAGGTGCTCTGCTGTCACTGTGCTCTGTCATGTCTGCTGGGATGTTAAAACTCCATTAAGGGGCTCTGCTGTCACTGTGCTCTGTCATGTCTGCTGGTATGTAAACACTCCAATAAGGGGCTCTGGTCAATCCCGCATCAAGTTCAGCTTTTACAGCGTGATTGAAATGTAAAGGCAAAATGTTTCCCGCTTTAACGGAGACGGCATTCCACGGATATATGCTGGTCCGATCGGTGAATTACCTTTACATTTCTTTTGTGGAATGTGTTGCTGTTTTACCTTTATACAGACTGAATAGACCCCTAGAGGGACGGGATTTACTCCGATCGCACTTGGTTCGTAATGCGTGTTTTAAAAGGTAATGTTCCCGCATTTTGCAGAGACACATTCAACTCTGCATATGTCGACTTAATCAAAAAAATAACCTTTAAATTGCGCATTGTTCAAACCCGCGAACCATGGACCATGGTGAGCTATCTTCAACTGTCATTTTGTTGTCACTTAATTTCATTTAAAGTAAGATCCATGTTTAAGTAGATGATTGTACTACGATACTGTCCTTGTACAGTTGTTACTATGAGATAAGTATAATTAAATGTTTTTCTTTTAAAGAAGAAAAAGCAAGATTGTGTGGAAAAAAATGAATGTTTTAAATCAAATGTCAAAAAGTGTAATGATGTATAGTCAGATGAATTGGTAATAAAAATGAATGTGTATTTACAAGACGGACAACTGCTACGTTTGATCTTTAAACTGAAAATGTACCTGTGTATGCTGTTAACCCTGTGGTAACCCTGGTAATGCTGTGTTAACCCTGTGGTAACCCTGGTAACGCTGTGGTAATCCTGGTAATGCTGTGGTAACGATGTGGTAACCCTTTGGTAACCCTGTGGTAACCTTGTTAACCCTGTGGTAACGCTGTTAACCCTGTGGTAACGTGTGGTAACCCTGTTAACCCTGTGGTAACCGTGTTAACCCTGTGGTAACCAATTCCCACCAGCTGCAACCTGTTCCGTAATCAAGACCTCTACAAATACTCAGCCCTGCCACTTCCACGCTGCCAGATCGTAGCCTCTACTCAGTCAGTCCGCATTTCTGTTTGTTCCTAGCCTCACGCTGCTTTTTCTCTCCGCTACAGTCCCGTCTGCTCTGACTCCGGTACCTCGTCTGCTCTGACTCCGGTACCCCGTCTGCTCTGACTCCGGTACCCCGTCTGCTCTGACTCCGGTACCCCGTCTGCTCTGACTCCGGTACCTCGTCTGCTCTGACTCCGGTACCTCGTCTGCTCTGACTCCGGTACCTCGTCTGCTCTGACTCCGGTACCCCGTCTGCTCTGACTCCGGTACCTCGTCTGCTCTGACTCCGGTACCCCGTCTGCTCTGACTCCGGTACCCCGTCTGCTCTGACTCCGGTACCTCGTCTGCTCTGACTCCGGTACCCCGTCTGCTCTGACTCCGGTACCCCGTCTGCTCTGACTCCGGTACCTCGTCTGCTCTGACTCCGGTACCTCGTCTGCTCTGACTCCGGTACCTCGTCTGCTCTGACTCCGGTACCCCGTCTGCTCTGACTCCGGTACCTCGTCTGCTCTGACTCCGGTACCCCGTCTGCTCTGACTCCGGTACCCCGTCTGCTCTGACTCCGGTACCTCGTCTGCTCTGACTCCGGTACCCCGTCTGCTCTGACTCCGGTACCCCGTCTGCTCTGACTCCGGTACCTCGTCTGCTCTGACTCCGGTACCTCGTCTGCTCTGACTCCGGTACCTCGTCTGCTCTGACTCCGGTACCCCGTCTGCTCTGACTCCGGTACCCCGTCTGCTCTGACTCCGGTACCCCGTCTGCTCTGACTCCGGTACCCCGTCTGCTCTGACTCCGGTACCCCGTCTGCTCTGACTCCGGTACCTCGTCTGCTCTGACTCCGGTACCCCGTCTGCTCTGACTCCGGTACCTCGTCTGCTCTGACTCCGGTACCCCGTCTGCTCTGACTCCGGTACCCCGTCTGCTCTGACTCCGGTACCCCGTCTGCTCTGACTCCGGTACCTCGTCTGCTCTGACTCCGGTACCCCGTCTGCTCTGACTCCGGTACCTCGTCTGCTCTGACTCCGGTCCCCGTCTGCTCTGACTCCGGTACCTCGTCTGCTCTGACTCCGGTACCTCGTCTGCTCTGACTCCGGTACCTCGTCTGCTCTGACTCCGGTCCCCGTTTCCAGTCCCTCGTCTCTTCTGCTTCCCTGCCCTGGATCCCCGCTCTACTGCATCATTGGATTCTTCTCCAGACCTGCTTACTTGGTTCCTAATCTCCTTGCCCTCAGCCTCAGTCCGGATTCCCTACTACCCACCCCATCTCCTCTCCGACTTTTCAAAAAATACATTGGTTACCTATCCTCGTCTCCTCGTCTCCTCGTCTGAGTCTGCATTTGGGTTCGCTTGCTCCGCCCCGCGTGACAGTGTATGGATTATAGTAGACAAACCATAGGATTGCATAGGTCAGAGGGGCCACACAGAGGATAAGAAGATTGTCTCTGAAGTCAAATCCTCTTGTTACGTCATACGTGTGTCTCTACCATTAATCCGAGAGAGAGAGAGAGAGAGAGAGAGAGAGAGAGAGAGAGAGAGAGAGAGAGAGAGAGAGAGAGAGAGAGAGAGAGAGAGAGAGAGAGAGAGAGAGAGAGAGAGAGAGAGAGAGAGAGAGAGAGAGAGAGAGAGAGAGAGAGAGAGAGAGAGAGAGAGAGAGAGAGAGAGAGAGAGAGAGAGAGAGAGAGAGAGAGAGAGAGAGAGAGAGAGAGAGAGAGAGAGAGAGAGAGAGAGACACTCCTATGGTAGGTTCACCTATAGCTCATCTCTTGGCAGTAGCACTGTAGACTACTTTATCACTGACCTCAACCCAGAGTCTCTCAGAGCGTTCACAGTCAGCCCACTGACACCCCTATCAGACCACCGCAAAATCACAGTCTACTTGAACAGAGCAATACTCAATCATGAGGCATCAAAGCCAAAGGAACTGAGTAACATTAAGAAATGCTATAGAAGGAAGGAAGGAATGCAGTTTGGAAACCTACCAAAAAACAATTAGGCAACAGCAAATTCAATCCCTTTTAGACAACTTCCTGGGTAAAATGTTCCACTGCAATAGTGAAGGTGTAAACTTGGCAGTAGAAAATCTTAACAGTATATTTGACCTCTCAGCTTCCCTATCAAATCTAAAAATCTCAAATAGAAAACCGAAGAAAATGAACAACAATGACAAATGGTTTGATAAAGAATGCAAAAATCTAAGAAATAAATTGAGAAACCTGTCCAACCAAAAACATAGAGACCCGGAAAACCTGAGTCTACGCCTTCACTATGGTGAATCACTAAAACAATACAGAAATACACTACGGAAAAAGAAGGAACAGCACGTCAGAAATCAGCTCAATGTAATTGAAGACTCCATAGACTCTAACCAATTCTGGGAAAATTGGAAAACACTAAACAAACAACAACACGAAGAATTATCTATCCAAAATGGAGATGTATGGGTAAACCACTTCTCCAATCTTTTTGGCTCTATAACAAAGAATAAAGAGCAAAAACATATACATGATCAAATACAAATCCTAGAATCAACTATTAAAGACTACCAGAACCCACTGGATTCTCCAATTACCTTGAATGAGTTACAGGACAAAATAAAAACCCTCCAACCCAAAAAGGCCTGTGGTGTTGATGGTATCCTTAATGAAATGATCAAATATACAGACAACAAATTCCAATTGGCTATACTAAAACTCTTTAACATCGTCCTTAGCTCTGGCATCTTCCCCAATATTTGGAACCAAGGACTGATCACCCCAATCCACAAAAGTGGAGACAAATTTGACCCCAATAACTACCGTGGGATATGCGTCAACAGCAACCTTGGGAAAATACTCTGCATTATCATTAACAGCAGACTCGTACATTTCCTCAATGAAAACAATGTACTGAGCAAATGTCAAATTGGCTTTTTACCAAATTACCGTACAACAGACCATGTATTCACCCTACACACCCTAATTGACAACCAAACAAACCAAAACAAAGGCAAAGTCTTCTCATGCTTTGTTGATTTCAAAAAAGCCTTCGACTCAATTTGGCATGAGGGTCTGCTATACAAATTGATGGAAAGTGGTGTTGGGGGTAAAACATACGACATTATAAAATCCATGTACACAAACAACAAGTGTGCGGTTAAAATTGGCAAAAAACACACACATTTCTTCACACAGGGTCGTGGGGTGAGACAGGGATGCAGCTTAAGCCCCACCCTCTTCAACATATATATCAACGAATTGGTGCGGGCACTAGAACAGTCTGCAGCACCCGGTCTCACCCTACTAGAATCCGAAGTCAAATGTCTACTGTTTGCTGATGATCTGGTGCTTCTGTCACCAACCAAGGAGGGCCTACAGCAGCACCTAGATCTTCTGCACAGATTCTGTCAGACCTGGGCCCTGACAGTAAATCTCAGTAAGACCAAAATAATGGTGTTCCAAAAAAGGTCCAGTCACCAGGACCACAAATTCCATCTAGACACCGTTGCCCTAGAGCACACAAAAAACTATACATACCTCGGCCTAAACATCAGCACCACAGGTAACTTCCACAAAGCTGTGAACGATCTGAGAGACAAGGCAAGAAGGGCCTTCTATGCCATCAAAAGGAACATAAATTTCAACATACCAATTAGGATCTGGCTAAAAATACTTGAGTCAGTCATAGAGCCCATTGCCCTTTATGGTTGTGAGGTCTGGGGTCCGCTCACCAACCAAGATTTCACAAAATGGGACAAACACCAAATTGAGACTGCATGCAGAATTCTGCAAAAATATCCTCCGTGTACAACGTAGAACACCAAATAATGCATGCAGAGCAGAATTAGGCCGATACCCACTAATTATCAAAATCCAGAAAAGAGCCGTTAAATTCTACAACCACCTAAAAGGAAGCGATTCCCAAACCTTCCATAACAAAGCCATCACCTACAGAGAGATGAACCTGGAGAAGAGTCCCCTAAGCAAGCTGGTCCTAGGGCTCTGTTCACAAACACAAACACACCCCACAGAGCCCCAGGACAACAGCACAATTAGACCCAACCAAATCATGAGAAAACAAAAAGATAATTACTTGACACATTGGAAAGAATTAACAAAAAAACAGAGCAAACTAGAATGCTATGTGGCCCTAAACAGAGAGTACACAGTGGCAGAATACCTGACCACTGTGACTGACCCAAACTTAAGGAAAGCTTTGACTATGTACAGACTCAGTGAGCATAGCCTTGCTATTGAGAAAGGCCGCCGTAGGCAGACATGGCTCTCAAGAGAAGACAGGCTATGTGCACACTGCCCACAAAATGAGGTGGAAACTGAGCTGCACTTCCTAACCTCCTGCCCAATTTCCCTCAGATTACACAGATCCACAAAGAATTTGAAAACAAATCCAATTTTGATAAACTCCCATATCTTTTGGGAGAAATTCCACAGTGTGCCATCACAGCAGCAAGATTTGTGACCTGTTGCCACAAGAAAAGGGCAACCAGTGAAGAACAAACACCATTGTAAATACAACCCATATTTATACTTATTTATTTTAACTTGTGTGCTTTAACCATTTGTACATTGTTACAACACTGTATATATATAATATAACATTTGTAATGTCTTTATTGTTTTGAAACTTCTGTATGTGTAATGTTTACTGTTAATTTGTATTGTTTATTTCACTTTTGTATAATATCTACCTCACTTGCTTTGGCAATGTTAACACATGTTTCCCATGCCAATAAAGCCCCTTGAATTGAATTGAATTGAATTGAGAGAGAGAGAGAGAGAGAGATGGTGAGAGAATTGTGAACGAGGAGAAAGAGAAAGCACATACTGTGGTACAGTAAAGTACAGGTATCCAATCAACTACTTAAGTAGTACTTTACTTTTACTGAAGTATTTTACACCACTGGTGAGTAGCGAGGGGGGAGAGAGGAGACGGAGAGAGAGGGAGGGGAGGTCAGGAGCGAGAGGGGTGAGAGAGAGGAGACAGAGAGAGAGGAGACGGTGGCTTTTACCTCCACTACAGGAAGCAATGAAGGGAGGAGAGAGAAGAAAAAGACGGGCAACCACTAAATAATTCACACAGACAGCAGTGAATCTGTTCAGAGAGCGAGAGGAGAGAGAAAGAGAGCAAGATTGAGGGAGACCTCTCAGACTACTGTCCATCTGTCTGTTCCACTTCATCAAACTGAGTCAACCTTGATTTGAACTCAATTATAGAGAACAGGAAGATGCCAGGAGAGACGGAAGACGTTGCCCCACTAGATGATACACAGGACGTTGTTTCCTATGCCAAGGCAGCAGCTACTCTTCCTGGGGTTTATTATGGATCCCCATTAGTTCCTGCCAAGGCAGCAGCTACTCTTCCTGGGGTTTATTATGGATCCCCATTAGTTCCTGCCAAGGCAGCAGCTACTATTCCTGGGGTTTATTATGGATCCCCATTAGTTCCTGCCAAGGCAGCAGCTACTCTTCCTGGGGTTTATTATGGATCCCCATTAGTTCCTGCCAAGGCAGCAGCTACTATTCCTGGGGTTTATTATGGATCCCCATTAGTTCCTGCCAAGGCAGCGGCTACTCTTCCTGGGGTTTATTATGGATCCCCATTAGTTCCTGCCAAGGCAGCAGCTACGCTTCCTGGGGTTTATTATGGATCCCCATTAGTTCCTGCCAAGGCAGCAGCTACGCTTCCTGGGGTTTATTATGGATCCCCATTAGTTCCTGCCAAGGCAGCAGCTACTCTTCCTGGGGTTTATTATGGATCCCCATTAGTTCCTGCCAAGGCAGCAGCTACTCTTCCTGACGGTTTATTAAAGATCCCCATTAGTTCCTGCCAAGGCAGCAGCTACTCTTCCTGGGGTTTATTATGGATCCCCATTAGTTCCTGCCAAGGCAGCAGCTACTCTTCCTGGGGTTTATTATGGATCCCCATTAGTTCCTGCCAAGGCAGCAGCAACTCTTCCTGGGGTTTATTATGGATCCCCATTAGTTCCAGCCAAGGCAGCAGCTACTCTTCCTGGGGTTTATTATGGATCCCCATTAGTTCCTGCCAAGGCAGCAGCAACTCTTCCTGGGGTTTATTATGGATCCCCATTAGTTCCAGCCAAGGCAGCAGCAACTCTTCCTGGGGTTTATTATGGATCCCCATTAGTTCCTGCCAAGGCAGCAGCTACACTTCCTGGGGTTTATTATGGATCCCCATTAGTTCCTGCCAAGGCAGCAGCTACTCTTCCTGGGGTTTATTATGCATCCCCGTTAGTTCCTGCCAAGGCAGCAGCTACTCTTCCTGGGGTTTATTATGGATCCCCGTTAGTTCCTGCCAAGGCAGCAGCTACTCTTCCTGGGGTTTATTATGGATCCCCGTTAGTTCCTGCCAAGGCAGCAGCTACTCTTCCTGGGGTTTATTATGGATCCCCGTTAGTTCCTGCCAAGGCAGCAGCTACTCTTCCTGGGGTTTATTATGGATCCCCGTTAGTTCCTGCCAAGGCAGCAGCTACTCTTCCTGGGATTTATTATGGATCCCCGTTAGTTCCTGCCAAAGCAGCAGCTACTCTTCCTGGGATTTATTATGGATCCCCGTTAGTTCCTGCCAAAGCAGCAGCTACTCTTCCTGGGGTTTATTATGGATCCCCATTAGTTCCTGCCAAGGCAGCAGCTACACTTCCTGGGGTTTATTATGGATCCCCATTAGTTCCTGCCAAGGCAGCAGCTACTCTTCCTGGGGTTTATTATGGATCCCCATTAGTTCCTGCCAAAGCAGCAGCTACTCTTCCTGGGGTTTATTATGGATCCCCATTAGTTCCTGCCAAGGCAGCAGCTACTCTTCCTGGGGTTTATTATGGATCTCCATTAGTTCCTGTCAAGGCAGCAGCTACTCTTCCTGGGGTTTATTATGGATCTCCATTAGTTCCTGCCAAGGCAGCAGCAACTCTTCCTGGGGTTTATTATGGATCCCCATTAGTTCCTGCCAAGGCAGCAGCAACTCTTCCTGGGGTTTATTATGGATCCCCATTAGTTCCAGCCAAGGCAGCAGCTACTCTTCCTGGGGTTTATTATGGATCCCCATTAGTTCCAGCCAAGGCAGCAGCTACTCTTCCTGGGGTTTATTATGGATCCCCATTAGTTCCTGCCAAGGCAGCAGCTACACTTCCTGGGGTTTATTATGGATCCCCATTAGTTCCTGCCAAGGCAGCAGCTACTCTTCCTGGGGTTTATAATGGATCCCCATTAGTTCCTGCCAAGGCAGCAGCTACTCTTCCTGGGGTTTATTATGGATCCCCATTAGTTCCTGTCAAGGCAGCAGCTACTCTTCCTGGGGTTTATTATGGAACTCCATTAGTTCCTGCCAAGGCAGCAGCTACTCTTCCTGGGGTTTATTATGGATCCCCATTAGTTCCTGTCAGGGCAGCGGCTACTCTTCCTGGGGTTTATTATGGATCCCCATTAGTTCCTGTCAAGGCAGCAGCTACTCTTCCTGGGGTTTATTATGGATCCCCATTAGTTCCTGCCAAGGCAGCGGCTACTCTTCCTGGGGTTTATTATGGATCTCCATTAGTTCCTTCCAAGGCAGCGGCTACTCTTCCTGGGGTTTATTATGGATCACCATTAGTTCCTGCCAAGGCAGCAGCAACTCTTCCTGGGGTTTATTATGGATCACCATTAGTTCCTGCCAAGGCAGCAGCAACTCTTCCTGGGGTTTATTATGGATCCCCATTAGTTCCAGCCAAGGCAGCAGCTACTCTTCCTGGGGTTTATTATGGATCCCCATTAGTTCCTGCCAAGGCAGCAGCAACTCTTCCTGGGGTTTATTATGGATCCCCATTAGTTCCAGCCAAGGCAGCAGCTACTCTTCCTGGGGTTTATTATGGATCCCCATTAGTTCCTGCCAAGGCAGCAGCTACACTTCCTGGGGTTTATTATGGATCCCCATTAGTTCCTGCCAAGGCAGCAGCTACTCTTCCTGGGGTTTATAATGGATCCCCATTAGTTCCTGCCAAGGCAGCAGCTACTCTTCCTGGGGTTTATTATGGATCCCCACTAGTTCCTGCCAAAGCAGCAGCTACTCTTCCTGGGGTTTATTATGGATCCCCATTAGTTCCTGCCAAGGCAGCAGCTACTCTTCCTGGGGTTTATTATGGATCCCCATTAGTTCCTGTCAAGGCAGTGTAGTAGTAACATAAAACACATGGATAAAATATAAATATAAAAGATAGCTGAACATTAAAGTAACGAACCACATGTTCACATTTATCATGAGACTGTGGTAATGGAGATATACTAAGAGACGTTCTGGCCCTCTTATTTTCTCCATTGTGCTGACAGACTGACCAGACACATGGGCACCTAGAATAATTGGACACACTAGACTTATAGTCTACACATTCCACTAAAAGCACACATACCAGAGAAATATGCTTAAGGCAACTGGACACTAATGACAAGAAGAGACATAGAGTCTGCCAATTCCAATAAGGACATACCAGAGAACATGCTGGGGCATTGAATTAAATACAGGGTTGAGTCATAGGCCTAGAGGGTAGATGGACATAGATTATTTTTAAGACAAGCATGGGTCTGGCCACTATTATAATTTAACTGAAAGCAGATAATGGGCGTTAGTAGGCGTGAACAAGCAGGAAGCCTGAACTAAAAAGATAATGATGGCAGGGAAAATTAGGGGAAGTATGCTTATTTGCATATGGGGTGGACCCATATGCTATTTATGTATAAATGTTGGAACCGGGGTGTGTGTTCCGCGGGGTGTGTTCCGCGGGGACATGCCGGTGGGCTGTACAGTTGTAATAAAGAGCATGTTTGATTTTAAAAGTTCTGGTAAGCGTTGTATTTGAAAATGATTTTCCACGACATAATTGGCGAGCTAGCCAGGAGCTGATAGGGACTGGGACGTTCTTGGCTGATGATGGGTTCTTTGGACAATCTAAACAAACAGAGGTGGCCGCCCAACTAGACGGTAAGCAAGTTCTTACAATAGTTGAAATGTTTGTGTAAAGATTGCTCCAGAGATACTGTCTCAGCGAGAGGAGCGCCACGTAAGTCTCTCTTTCAAATTTCCTAAAATGAAACCAGTAAATACAAAAGAACTTTTAAATTCAATGAATTTGCATGTATGTGTAATTTGGGGAATGGTATTAAATGTAAATGTATGCGCATGTATAGAGACTGAGTGAATAGGTGCTGTGAACTTTGCTTGTGTTAGATGTAGAGTGAGCATGCATGCGCTCGTTCAGATCAGACCGTTCGAATGTGTAGCTTAAATGATGCGGTTGTTTGCGCATCTGGCTGAGATGGCTGGTTAACATTTTTGAAAAGGTCTGCTTGGGTGGGATATTCACAGCGCGGCAGAAGGGTCTGTTGGTGAATATTTAGTAGTTAAATTAATATTTCATGGTTACCGCTTTGAAAGAAGGACTGAACGGATGAAATATTTAGAAGGCAGGAAAACGTTAGCCCGATTGTGCGGCGTTCAACTGCAAAAGTAGCTTATACAGTCAAAGCATAAAACAGTAGGTTGTAGGAAAACGTTAGCCCGATTGTGCGGCGTTCAACTGCAAAAGTAACTTATACGGTCAAAGCATAAATCGGTAGGTTGTAGGAAAACGTTGGCCCGATTGTGCGGCGTTCAACTGCAAAAGTAACTTATACGGTCAAAACATAAATCAGTAGTTAAATAAATATTCATAGTTTCTGCTCTGAAAAGAGGACTGTATGAGTGAAGTAGTAGGTGCAGGAAAAACGTTGGCCCGATTGTGCGGCGTTCAAATGCAAAAGAAATCCTGCGAATAAAAAACCGCTCTGTCTAGCTACCAGAGTTTGGTAATTCAGTAGGTCACGCCACAATACTACCCTAATAATAGAAGAAAAGATAAGTATTGGGGGTTGAATAGGATATGAAGACAAGCTGATCCGATTAGACAGTAGTCTCGTCATATTGTAAGAAGTCTAGGCTTATGTAGGTGGAAGTGAATTAAGTCAAAAAAGAAAGACTGAGTTGTTTTGAGGTAAAAACAAAGGGATTGAATGAACGGCTGTAACATAAAAGGATGAATGATAATGTTGTAAGGAATGAGTAGATCTGTGTAAAAATAGAAGATTAGGAAAAAAGATAGGACAGGTTGTGTGCGTGTAGGCAGAGCGTCCTGAAGAGGGTGCGCGCAGCTCTCCTGTGACAGAGTAGAGTTGATGAAGGGTGTCGTTAACTGATATTAGGCAGAGGAAAAGAAGTTAAGAAACATCGAAGTAAAATAAGTTATAAGCAAGGATAAAAACACTGATGTGATAAAGTAGTAAGCGACCATAGTAAAATTACTAAAAAGGTATCAAAATAAATAATGAATAAAAATAATTAAAGAGGAGTTAACCGAATGTTATAATATGAATAGAACAGTGTGGTAACAAAACAGAAAGTAGAATCGTTGATAAAATGAAATTGTACTATAAAGTTAAAAACGAATCTAGGTTAGTTAAGGTAAATAGTGATAAATAGTGAAATTCAGGACAGATTAAGGATTCACGAACGGTGTAACAAAGGAAGAGGAAAAAACAGGCCGTTGATCACTCTGTGTCTACAGAAGCTACGGTCTAAAAATAGCCTGCAGGGTAGACAGCGGTGCAAAATGGAGTGGCCAGGATAAAAAGGAGAACAGGGGTGGCTTGACTCACTAGTAAATTGACCATAGGATCAAACAATAAGAATATGGAGAAGAGGTAAGAAAGTAGAGACAAAATAAATAAATAAAGGTAATAGTAAGACGTTAGATAGAGATCTTAACGGAGCGGGCAGTGGACCTGTGTGGCTCAGTTGGTAGAGCATGGTGCTTACAAACGCCTGGGTTGAGTGTTCAATTCCCACGGGGGGACCAGGATGAATATGTATGAACTTTCCAATTTGTAAGTCGCTCTGGATAAGAGCATCTGCTAAATGACTTAAATGTAACGTAAATGTAATATTAACAATATGTACACTTTCTTTTCCAGAAAGAATAAGGGAAAAAAAGGGTTTTTTAATCTTCTCTGGTCAACAATGTCATTGGAGACTGCATTACTGTGGAAAGCAGTTAATTAAAGTCAGCCGCTTTAAAAATAAAAATATCTGGATAAGGCTAAAACATGGAGTTCTGGATGAGTGAGTCCAGTCCCTTTGCGATTATTGGCTTATGATTTACTACTAAGTGCACCATGTACTGGGAATGAATATACATTAGTAGGTTTATTGGAAGGGTTTTTTCCAATTCAGTTTCAAATTGGGTATGCAAAAGGATGAACATGGTTTTGAAAAATGTATTTAAGTTGCTCCTAAAGAAAGGGGGAGTGGAAACATATTAATGGTCTCAAAATGCCCTGAATCCTAGGAATTTCTTGTAAAAGACTGATCACCTTTTACTAGAAATTGTTGGAACAGGTGGGATATACTTATAAAATGTTTAAGACACCAGACTCTATTCAAACTGTATAATTACTTTGAAAATCTATTATGTCCCTGGGAAAATTATGAAGAGTTGTACCCTTAAATTGAATAAGTTATTCGAATAGGTTTATTTTAATTTTTGTTTTTTTGATATAACATGTGTTCATAGGTAAATTTATCAGTTCCTTGGGGTTATGGTCTCTGGGTAAATACAAATGTGCTTTGTTCATTCTGCATATAAAAAGTGATGTAGGTTACTCCGGGGGGTTTATTGGAGTGTGGGTTTCTGTGTGGGTTTTGTTGATGGATACATCATCTGTAATTCATCTGAGAGATCACCAGTAGAATAAGGGAGTTGTCATGAAAGGTGACGTCAGAATGCTTTAGGGCATGGGAGAGAATATCACCACTAGTGGGTGTGGAGCTCATACCCGCCCTAATCGACTGAATAGTGAGGGACAACTGTGTCTGATGACCTGTGAACTGTATCAAATAATAGACATGTTGAAATGATATGGGCCAGGGTGTATTATGAATTAAAGGAATTGGGGTATTGAACTTTTATTACCAGGCCACTCATGTAAGAAAAACTGAGACAAAAGGGCTATTGGGAAAATAGATAACACTGGTAATAAAAGTGTTTAGTTTAAATGTTAATTATTAAAGGGATGATGTGTATTGAATTGATCAGGTCAAATTTGAGTTAAAGTAAACACTAAGGATTGTTATCCTGAATATTGGGTTGGTAAATGTATAAACAATAAACATAACTGTTTAGTTATTTAGATATAGCACTGTTTGAATTTAATAGGCCTAGGGCCGCTCTGGAATCTAATCCTGGGACAAGGAGGTTGACAAAACTTCCAGAATATTTGATTATCGGTTTTTTGTTTCTTTTGTTTTCTAATGTCATTGGAATTGTAATGATAAATTGTATTGTTTGATTGACTATAAAGGTAGTCTGTTGTGCGATGATACCCAAGAATGTAGAAGAAAGAGACCAACAATAACGTTGGCATAGATTGAAAAGGATGGACGTTTTCCCCAGGTTTAATTACATTACAAATAGTGGTAATATTGCAACTGTGCAATTATTGTAATTTCTTTTTCTCTTTTTCTCGTTTGGTCAATTTATTTGTGTTTTGAGGAACATAAGGTTGTGAATATGTTCCTAAGGGGGGACTGATATCTATTTTAAATTGATTAGAAAAGATTTGAGAATGTTTTAAGAATGTATTTTACAGCAGTTGCTGTAGGGACCATCATTTGATTATCATTATGAATATTTCTGTGGTAGGAGGCCAGGTATTTGAGGCAGAATGGTTACATAGGGCTGTTATTAAAAATTAAGATTTAGTGATCTTGCTAATGTTGTCAGGAAATAACCCATGTGTTAGTGTGTATGTCCTCAGGAAAAAACAGCCAGAAATGGAAGGGCTTGGGCTGCATTCTGGAGACTGAGTGTACATCAAGATACACCAGGCTGGTGGTATACTTCTTACAACACTGCAGTGGTAAAGTTCTTTATGTCTCTCTTTGGTGGGTGCATAAGTCTCACGAGAAGTAAGGTCCAGCTGAATAATGGGTGAGCTTGAAAACACCATGACAGAGGATGTGGAATCAGAGAGAGAAAGAGAGAGAGATTAGATTCCACTATAGACATACTGGGTTGAGTTTGGAGGCTACATGTTTTATTTTTAATACATCATGTGAAAGAGAATGGATGATAGGATATTATACTCTAAACAAACATGTTAAAGGGATTGATATGAAAGCATATACAGTGTTGAATTAATTCAAGAAGAGAGAATGTTAATTGTAGGTTATGCACATGATTATCAGTTGAAATGGAGTAGATGGGAAACTAAGTAAAAATGACATGATTTGGGAACACCTCTCAGAACCTGTGGCCGAAAGGGGAAGACTGGGTGGAAGCATGAGGAAGCTTTTTAGGGCTTTTATTTTTGTGGAGTCCAGCAGAAAAGTATCCTGGAGGCATAGAGTCAGGTAAAGAGAGAGTGGGAATTGTCATGGTCTCAGATTTCAGTTTGCATGAATATATTTATGCATAACACATAACATTGTCAATGCTGTTATGTTTTGTCTGTTGTTTTCCAAGTCTTATGTTTAGGAAACCAGAAGGAGAGGGGTTCGCCAGCTTCAGCTGGAATGTCTGTTTGTTGTGTGATGAGTGATGGAAGTAAGAGGATGTATGGTGCAATCTTAGAACAGAGGCCATAAGTCTCTAAGTATGAATGCTTCACAGAAAGTAGGCAGAAACCTGAACCAGGATGAGAGGTTCTGCGTTTGATGATCCAAGGGGACCAGAAGGACCTCTCTCAGTGGTACCAGGAGATCTAGTCCACGTTGGAGGGATCCGGAGGAAGTGGGATCAACCGAGGAGAGATGGACCCTATGAGGTGGCCAAAGCAACAAGAACGGCCGTCCAAGTGAAAAGAAGCCAGACGTGATACCATCTGAACCACTGCAGCTGAGTCCCAACAGAGAGAAGGACACAACCACATAGAGATGAGGACACTGAGGATGCTGATTCACCAGGAGGGAGCCTGGAGGGAGCAGGAGCAGCGGAAACGATTGAGATGCCAGGGAGGAGCCAAGAAAACAGTAAATCAAGTGAAAGCCAAAATATGACACGTGCACCGACTAATGCACCCAGAAGAGGAGGAGAGGCCTCACAAGGAACAGAATAAGAACGTTTCTTTCCTAAAAATTGAAACCCTTCCAGATGGAAGCTAAGTCCGGCCTGAGGAGGGAGCTTCAGGTGAAGAAAGAGGAGGAAAAGTCCCGCAAGCTGAAGAAAATGGGGATTACCCCACAATTGACTTTTAAACTTTTGAATGGCCTCCTTTACAGACAATTGATGTTAGAACAACAAAAGAATAATGACATTGACATAACAGAAGCAACAGTGAATGCTAGTATAGAAACAACAGACTAATGCACAATCAAGATGTATGGTGGGAGCAGGAAGAGAAGAATGGAATCAGCCGAACAATCCAAAAAGACTGACAAGGTTAGAATCTATGTTCCACCTCAATGTATAACAGAAGCAGGAGAACTGAAGTCTATCTCAATCATAAGGATCAAACCCTTATCGGAGATTGCACTCTGTGGATGGACACATCACCAAACAAAGGGAGAAGTCGTTTGGGACCCGAAAGGATGTGACCTGACATGAATCAAAGAAAAAGACGAGTAGGTGCTCATCATGAACAAGATTGAACCAGTGGAAGGTGAAGACCTACCCCTGCACCTGAACAGGAAGAACCTGTGACAACAACAAGGGTGGCGGCTGCTGTGACGACCACAGTAGTTACCACTAGATGACATCGACTGCCCTTACCAAGCAGACCACCGTGCCAACAAAGCAACCTGAGACATCAGTCAGGAGAATTTTTACTGATATTTGAAACTTTCTGATAAACTCTAATGATCTACCTCAAAATAAGAACATTGAAAAAGCAACAGAATTAGATATATCAGAATCAGAAGCACTCAAGGACACCACACGAGAAGAAGTAGTGAAGAAGAAGTGATACGAATGGGCTAAGAATATGGCAAACAGACACAGAATGGACAATTGTATTTTGTGAAGAAAATCACCTTTGTCTGATCTTTTAATAGTCTCTGAACCAGCATCATTTAAAAACTGTGTAAGTTGGAAAAATGACTATTGTACCAATAGAAAGTATTCTATTCCCTTGTGTGACATTGAATGTAGGATTGCTCAAGGGAGCACTAGAGGCAGAGCCATGTTAAACGAGACTAAGTTGGGAGACAATGATTGTGCTGCCTATGAAATTAGAACTGAATTAAATGGACCCCAATTAGACAGAAGTACTGTGGTTAAAGGAAAATATGAATGTTTTTACAGCCATGACACCGAAGGAATTGATGTAGGAAACACCACTGTAGAATGTGATACTATTTGGGTGCTAGAGAATGCGGGAGTTCGTAAAAATAATGATAAAGGGTTGTGTGGTCACATAACTCAGGTTGCGCCATCTCTTAATATGTTGAAAAATCAAGACAGAGGTATTGCTGATAGTTTCTGGATGTGTGGAAAAAACTAACTGTTGAATGTATTGCCTGATGGATGGATTGATCTTTGTGCCTTAGTTAGAAGCAATTAAATAGGTTACTATTATTGAATCACTCCATGATGACTATGTTAAACCTAGAGTTAAAATGGCTTATGATAAGGATCCTGAGGTATACCTTAATGCAATTGGACTGCTTAGAGGTCTACCTAGGGATTTCAAGGCCAGAGATGAGGTTAAATCAGGATTTGAATCTATATTTTTGTGGATAACACCAAATATGAACTTAGAATGGATTAATTATATTTTTATACCAAATTTGATCTTTTACTCTTATGAATATTGGAGATGTTTGGTCTAGTTGGTTTATATGCTTCACTTTGTTTTTATTTTTTGTATTTTCTTGTTTATCATAGGTATTTTAATTTACTATCCCAAAGTCTTATTTGTATCATTTATGTGGCTAAATAGCCCCAGAGGGGGGATTGTAGTAGTAACATAAAACACATGGATAAAATATAAATATAAAAGATAGCTGAACATTAAAGTAACGAACCACATGTTCACATTTATCATGAGACTGTGGTAATGGAGATATACTAAGAGACGTTCTGGCCCTCTTATTTTCTCCATTGTGCTGACAGACTGACCAGACACATGGGCACCTAGAATAATTGGACACACTAGACTTATAGTCTACACATTCCACTAAAAGCACACATACCAGAGAAATATGCTTAAGGCAACTGGACACTAATGACAAGAAGAGACATAGAGTCTGCCAATTCCAATAAGGACATACCAGAGAACATGCTGGGGCATTGAATTAAATACAGGGTTGAGTCATAGGCCTAGAGGGTAGATGGACATAGATTATTTTTAAGACAAGCATGGGTCTGGCCACTATTATAATTTAACTGAAAGCAGATAATGGGCGTTAGTAGGCGTGAACAAGCAGGAAGCCTGAACTAAAAAGATAATGATGGCAGGGAAAATTAGGGGAAGTATGCTTATTTGCATATGGGGTGGACCCATATGCTATTTATGTATAAATGTTGGAACCGGGGGTGTTCCACGGTGTGTGTTCCGCGGGGTGTGTGTTCCGCGGGGTGTGTTCCGCGGGGACATGCCAGTGGGCTGTACAGTTGTAATAAAGAGCATGTTTGATTTTAAAAGTTCTGGTAAGCGTTGTATTTGAAAATGATTTTCCACGACAGCAGCAGCTACTCTTCCTGGGGTTTATTATGGATCTCCATTAGTTCCTGCCAAGGCAGCAGCTACTCTTCCTGGGGTTTATTATGGATCCCCATTAGTTCCTGTCAGGGCAGCAGCTACTCTTCCTGGGGTTTATTATGGATCCCCATTAGTTCCTGTCAAGGCAGCGGCTACTCTTCCTGGGGTTTATTATGGATCCCCATTAGTTCCTGCCAAGGCAGCGGCTACTCTTCCTGGGGTTTATTATGCATCCCCATTAGTTCCTGCCAAGGCAGCAGCTACTCTTCCTGGGGTTTATTATGGAGCCCCATTAGTTCCTGCCAAGGCAGCAGCTACTCTTCCTGGGGTTTATTATGGATCCCCATTAGTTCCTGCCAAAGTAGCAGCTACTCTACCTGGGTTTATTATGGATACCCATTAGTTCCTGCCAAAGTAGCAGCTACTCTACCTGGGTTTATTATGGATACCCATTAGTTCCTGCCAAAGTAGCAGCTACTCTACCTGGGGTTTATTATGGATCCCCATTAGTTCCTGCCAAAGCAGCAGCTACTCTTCCTGGGATTTATTATGGATCCCCGTTAGTTCCTGCCAAGGCAGCAGCTACTCTTCCTGGGGTTTATTATGCATCCCCGTTAGTTCCTGCCAAGGCAGCAGCTACTCTTCCTGGGGTTTATTATGCATCCCCATTAGTTCCTGCCAAGGCAGCAGCTACTCTTCCTGGGGTTTATTATGGAGCCCCATTAGTTCCTGCCAAGGCAGCAGCTACTCTTCCTGGGATTTATTATGGCCCCTCGTTTTTATCACTTCCTGACCATAGAGAGCTGTTTAATCTCTATGTTGGTTAGGTCGGGGTGTGATTAAGGGTGGGTTATCTAGGTGTTTATATATCTATGTTGGCCTGGTATGGTTCCCAATCAGAGGCAGCTGTTTATTGTTGTCTCTGATTGGGGATCATATTTAGGCAGCCATTTCCCCATTGTGCTTTGTGGGATCTTGTCTAGGTATAGTTGCCAGTGAGCATTATATCAGCTTCACGTTTCGTTTGTGCGATTTATTGTTTTTGTTCTTTGAGTTGTTCTCTTCCTAATTAAAAGGATTGAAACATACCACGCTGCATCTTGGTCCACTCCTTATAACGATCGTGACAGTAGATACCACCACAAACGGACCAAGCAGCGTGGCCAGGAGGAGCAAACATCCTGGACATGGGAGGATATCTTGGAGGGTAAGGGATCCTGGACATGGGAGGATATCTTGGAGGGTAAGGGATCCTGGACATGGGAGGATATCTTGGAGGGTAAGGGATCCTGGACATGGGAGGAGATCCTGGAGGGTAAGGGATCCTGGACGTGGGAGGATATCTTGGAGGGTAAGGGATCCTGGACATGGGAGGATATCTTGGAGGGTAAGGGATCCTGGACGTGGGAGGATATCTTGGAGGGTAAGGGATCCTGGACGTGGGAGGATATCTTGGAGGGTAAGGGATCCTGGACGTGGGAGGATATCTTGGAGGGTAAGGGATCCTGGACGTGGGAGGAGATCCTGGAGGGTAAGGGATCCTGGACGTGGGAGGATATCTTGGAGGGTAAGGGATCCTGGACGTGGGAGGATATCTTGGAGGGTAAGGGATCCTGGACGTGGGAGGATATCTTGGAGGGTAAGGGATCCTGGACGTGGGAGGAGATCCTGGAGGGTAAGGGATCCTGGACGTGGGAGGATATCTTGGAGGGTAAGGATAACCTTCCATGGGAGCAGACGGAGGCAGCGAGGGAGGAACAACGACGACACCGGGGTTCGCGGCCACGACGGAAGCCCGAGAGGCAGCCTCAAAAAAAAAAATGGGGGGGGGGGGGGGGGCACACGGGGTGGTTGGCGGAGCCAGGTTTCAGACCAGAGCCAACTCCTTGCACTCGCTTTGAGGAGCGTGTGACCGTTCAAGCCCCAACTCTCTGCCCCAGCTCTCTGCCCCGACTCATTTAGGCTGCTCAATTATTGAAGGTGGTTTACTGCCATCTGCTGGATGAGCTGGGTGACTGGACCTGGTGAATGGTCTGGGTAGGGTTGAGTGACTGGACTGGGTGACTGGTCTGGATAGGGCTGAGTGACTGGACCTGGGTGAATGGTCTGGATAGGGCTGAGTGACTGGACTGGGTGACTGGTCTGGATAGGGCTGAGTGACTGGACTGGGTAAATGGTCTGGATAGGGCTGAGTGACTGGACTGGGTGACTGGTCTGGATAGGGCTGAGTGACTGGACTGGCTGAATGGTCTGGATAGGGCTGAGTGACTGGACTGGGTGAATGGTCTGGATTGGTCTGGATAGGGCTGAGTGACTGGACCTGGGTGAATGGTCTGGATAGGGCTGAGTGACTGGACTGGGTGAATGGTCTGGATAAGGCTGAGTGACTGGACTGGGTGACTGGTCTGGATAGGGCTGAGTGACTGGACTGGCTGAATGGTCTGGATAGGGCTGAGTGACTGGACTGGGTGAATGGTCTGGATAGGGCTGAGTGACTGGACTGGGTGAATGGTCTGGATAGGGCTGAGTGACTGGACTGGGTGACTGGTCTGGATAGGGCTGAGTGACTGGACTGGCTGAATGGTCTGGATAGGGCTGAGTGACTGGACTGGGTGAATGGTCTGGATAGGGCTGAGTGACTGGACTGGCTGAATGGTCTGGATAGGGCTGAGTGACTGGACTGGGTGAATGGTCTGGATAGGGCTGAGTGACTGGACCTGGGTGAATGGTCTGGATAGGGCTGAGTGACTGGACCTGGGTGAATGGTCTGGATAGGGCTGAGTGACTGGACTGGGTGAATGGTCTGGATAGGGCTGAGTGACTGGACTGGGTGAATGGTCTGGATAGGGCTGAGTGACTGGACTGGCTGAATGGTCTGGATAGGGCTGAGTGACTGGACTGTGTGAATGGTCTGGATAGGGCTGAGTGACTGGACTGGCTGAATGGTCTGGATAGGGCTGAGTTTGTGAGCAACGTTTGTCACCGTTATAGTACAATTAATGTATTGTTTAGTGTTTTGTTGTGTAGTGGCTTTGCATCTGAAAAGGTTTGCAGTTGTAAATGCTAAAATCGCCACTGTAACTAGAACCAGACAGTTTATTCCCAATCAATGTGATGAAGCTACCATTTTCTTTTTCTATGAAGCTGCCATTCAAACTAAGACTAGCTAGCTAAATGTTTTAATTGATAAGGATCTACCACTCTAAATTCCAAGCATCTGCCTCTAACCCTAGGAAGCTCTTTGCCACCTTCTCCTCCCTCCTGAATCCTCCTCCCCCTCCTCCCCCCTCCTCCCTCTCTGCTGATGACTTCGTCAACCATTTTGAAAAGAAGGTCGACGACATCCGATCCTCGTTTGCTAAGTCAAACGACACCGCTGGTTCTGCTCACACTGCCCTACCCTGTGCTTTGACCTCTTTCTCCCCTCTCTCTCCAGATGAAATCTCGCGTCTTGTGACGGCCGGCCGCCCAACAACCTGCCCGCTTGACCCTATCCCCTCCTCTCTTCTCCAGACCATTTCCGGAGACCTTCTCCCTTACCTCACCTCGCTCATCAACTCATCCTTGACCGCTGGCTACGTCCCTTCCGTCTTCAAGAGAGCGAGAGTTGCACCCCTTCTGAAAAAACCTACACTCGATCCCTCCGATGTCAACAACTACAGACCAGTATCCCTTCTTTCTTTTCTCTCCAAAACTCTTGAACGTGCCGTCCTTGGCCAGCTCTCCTGCTATCTCTCTCAGAATGACCTTCTTGATCCAAATCAGTCAGGTTTCAAGACTAGTCATTCAACTGAGACTGCTCTTCTCTGTGTCACGGAGGCGCTCCGCACTGCTAAAGCTAACTCTCTCTCCTCTGCTCTCATCCTTCTAGACCTATCGGCTGCCTTTGATACTGTGAACCATCAGATCCTCCTCTCCAGCCTCTCCGAGCTGGGCATCTCCGGCGCGGCCCACGCTTGGATTGCGTCCTACCTGACAGGTCGCTCCTACCAGGTGGCGTGGCGAGAATCTGTCTCCGCACCACGTGCTCTCACCACTGGTGTCCCCCAGGGCTCTGTTCTAGGCCCTCTCCTATTCTCGCTATACACCAAGTCACTTGGCTCTGTCATATCCTCACATGGTCTCTCCTATCATTGCTATGCAGACGACACACAATTAATCTTCTCCTTTCCCCCCTCTGATAACCAGGTGGTGAATCGCATCTCTGCATGTCTGGCAGACATATCAGTGTGGATGACGGATCACCACCTCAAGCTGAACCTCGGCAAGACGGAGCTGCTCTTCCTCCCGGGGAAGGACTGCCCGTTCCATGATCTCGCCATCACGGTTGACAACTCCATTGTGTCCTCCTCCCAGAGTGCTAAGAACCTTGGCGTGATCCTGGACAACACCCTGTCGTTCTCAACTAACATCAAGGCGGTGACCCGTTCCTGTAGGTTCATGCTCTACAACATTCGCAGAGTACGACCCTGCCTCACGCAGGAAGCGGCGCAGGTCCTAATCCAGGCACTTGTCATCTCCCGTCTGGATTACTGCAACTCGCTGTTGGCTGGGCTCCCTGCCTGTGCCATTAAACCCCTACAACTCATCCAGAACGCCGCAGCCCGTCTGGTGTTCAACTTTCCCAAGTTCTCTCACGTCACCCCGCTCCTCCGCTCTCTCCACTGGCTTCCAGTTGAAGCTCGCATCCGCTACAAGACCATGGTGCTTGCCTACGGAGCTGTGAGGGGAACGGCACCTCCGTACCTTCAGGCTCTGATCAGGCCCTACACCCAAACAAGGGCACTGCGTTCATCCACCTCTGGCCTGCTCGCCTCCCTACCTCTGAGGAAGTACAGTTCCCGCTCAGCCCAGTCAAAACTGTTCGCTGCTCTGGCACCCCAATGGTGGAACAAACTCCCTCACGACGCCAGGTCAGCGGAGTCAATCACCACCTTCCGGAGACACCTGAAACCCCACCTCTTTAAGGAATACCTAGGATAGGATAAAGTAATCCTTCTAACCCTCCCCCCCTTAAAAGAGTTAGATGCACTATTGTAAAGTGGTTGTTCCACTGGATATCATAAGGTGAATGCACCAATTTGTAAGTCGCTCTGGATAAGAGCGTCTGCTAAATGACTTAAATGTAAATGTAAATAAGGGGGGGGGGGTTCGCCCAATGCACCATACAAGCTAGAACTGCCACATACACTTGAAACAAATAGCCAAATGGAAAACTGCAGACAAAAATGCTTTCTGCTACTAAGATCAGTGAAATGTAGGCTAAACTGACAACAGAGTGAAGAGCAGAAATCTCATGAAGAACACGAAGGAGGGGGAGAATACTGTCAGGGGGGGGGGGAATTCTGGCAGGGGGGGAGAATTCTGGCAGGGGGGAGAATTCTGGCACAACACCAGAACTCAAAAGGAGCATGTTGACAGGTAGCCATTCCTCTTTTAGTATTATATCAAGAATAAAAAATACTACCCTGACCAAAATATTATTGCAGATAATTGTATAATGTATTTAGCTGTTACAAAAAAAGGTTTCGGAAAAACAGGGAACTCTTTGCCTGTCACCTTTGAGGCACCTGTGTTTGTCCTTCAGACAGCAACAGGAAGAGAAGCCTTGGCTGTAGTGTCGAGGCGTTTACAGTAAAGCACAGCTCCAACCTGATATCACTAGAGGGTTAATTTCTTCAGACCATTACTTTAACTTCACAAGAGGACATCTGAGGCTTGGAGACTTTCTGTCTTCAAGTATTATTAGGAAAAAAGGTTAATTTCAACAACAACAAAAAATTGAATACATTCAAAACAATCAAATAAATTAAACAGTTTTAATCATAAAATCTCAAAGTTGAAATATACATAGACGTCCAAACAAATGCAAGCCATGATGTGGAAGAACTGTGCAAAGCTGACTGGTCTCGCTGGCAATATTTATCATAGCTTTAAAAAGGTGAAACTAGCTTTCCATCATTTAGACTTTACAGATCAATAATAATCTGAGGAGCATGTAAAAAGCAAGATGGAAGACGATCAATCAGAACACGTAATGTTACAGAGGTTAGGTTGTTGACCAGGCAACAAGGGAACGATTCGGATTCTGTGTCCCGTTTACCTCAACATTGGCCCCACCCATTATTACATGCAAATGACAACACTGTGGCATAAATAATCATTTGGAAAACGGATTGTTTCATGTCCCTTTTTGACCGGTTTAGAAGAGGGTTCAAACAAACATTGGTTTGAGCCTAGGGATTGTCATTTGAATTGACTGTAATTCCCTTACATAGACAACATCGAAATCAGTCGTTCCTATAAGATCTGATCTAGGATCTGTCCTCCAACCACTTAAGACTGATTCAGGATCAGCGCTTAGGGACTCTGAATTAATCTGCATCATCAGAAGGGACTAGAAGGGAGACTCTCTGGGTATGTCTAAACGTAGCTTCCTCACCTCATCTCCATCTTCCTAGAATGACGCTGAATAAAAATACTCCCATCCGTCATGTTTCCTGTTCTGTGTTTCCTGTTCTATATAACCTGTGTTTCCTGTTCTATATAACCTGTGTTTCCTGTTCTATATAACCTGTGTTTCCTGTTCTATATAACCTGTGTTTCCTGTTCTATATAACCTGTGTTTCCTGTTCTATATAACCTGTGTTTCCTGTTCTATATAACCTGTGTTTCCTGTTCTATATAACCTGTGTTTCCTGTTCTATATAACCTGTGTTTCCTGTTCTATATAACCTGTGTTTCCTGTTCTATATAACCTGTGTTTCCTGTTCTATATAACCTGTGTTTCCTGTTCTATATAACCTGTGTTTCCTGTTCTATATAACCTGTGTTTCCTGTTCTATATAACCTGTGTTTCCTGTTCTATATAACCTGTGTTTCCTGTTCTATATAACCTGTGTTTCCTGTTCTATATAACCTGTGTTTCCTGTTCTATATAACCTGTGTTTCCTGTTCTATATTTTATAACCTGTGTTTTCGGTAGAAAGCCCATTCCCGCCAACCACATTTACTTTTATGACGATGACATACTAAAAAAAAAATGTTGAGATAGTAGAGCATATTTGTAGAACATGCTTCTTCATCTGTCTCTCTGTGGAGGTGATACCACAGGAGTGTTTTCCTAAAGGAGCCAGAGTTTTTCCTGATCTGGTAGGCTAACCCAACCAGGTAAAACTCCAGACCCTAAGTCGTAGGGTCTGACATAGTAATAGAATCAGCTGTAAAACGGTTGCATATGGGCTATGATGGGACCAGATTATTTTTATTATTATTTTATTAAATCAGGTCATATGGTTTAAAAAAATATATTTAAAAAAATACTAAATCAACAACTGTGATTGGACAATAGAACTAACAGGGCTGACTGTATGCACGGTTAGATCTGTAATTAAAAAGTGACTCACACAGAATGTCATCACTATTGTGATCATTGACTAATTTCAGTCAATCATTTTGGATTGATAAGGTCTGGGTCGACTAGCCACCCGAAGTCCGAATAGAAAATCTAAATTTGATCACATTCACATTTTCTCTTAACACAAATAAAATAGGCCTATTTTAGGCTATAAATACACCAGATTACCGCTTCGTTTCCCCTGGCCAGAGGAGACCAGAAGGCATAGGTTTCTCTAGGCCACCTGTAGCTGTGGTTGTTATCAGTAGACTACAGTTGATCAGACTGAAGCGCGAGTTGACAAATCCAAATCAGTCTAAAGAAGATATTTTCAATGCTTTTGTGTCAATATTATTGTTGGGACAAATGCCAGCTTGCCACACATTTGCCGGCGACCCTGCTGTGCTAATCTCTGCAACGTGGATAAGATGGAAATAAATGTGCACATACTGCTACAAATTAAGAAATATATCCTGTCTGTTCTACTATTTAAAAAAAAAAAAGAGTTGGTGACAGGAATGGGCTTCCATAGTTTTCAGATCAGTGTAGATGATGGAGAGGAAATGAGACGAGGAGAGGAGATGAGGTGTCGAGCAGAGGAAGCTACTGTAGAGTGTTGACATGCAGCCCCTCAGGCGGACGTTTCACAGCGCTGGCTGAACAGGACCTCTACGACCTTGGGGTCAGCCATAGTTGAAAGGTCACCTAGATCCTTCTCGTTCCGGGCGATCTGCCTCAGGACCCGCCGCATGATCTTACCTGAGGATGAGATATTTTGTTAAATGAAATGAAAAATGAAAATAATAAATTAAAATGTAAAGATAAAATGTCCATAAAAGTATTTTTAAAAAGTATGAAAATGTGGTAGAATCAGGTAACACGTACCAGATCGTGTTTTAGGAAGTCCAGGAGCGTTCTGAATGAAGTCTGGTGTGGCGATCGGACCAATCTTCTCCCTCACTAACAAGACATGTTTTGTTGTTGTGTTAAATCAAGAACCAACAAAAAAAAAAAATATGTTGTACTACTGTTTACATCAAATCAAATTGTTATTGGTCACATACACATATTTAGCAGATGTTATTGCGGGTGTAGCGAAACGCTTGTGTTTCTAACTCCGACCATGCGGTAATATCTAACAAGTAATATCTAACAAATTACACAACATATGCCCAATACACACAAATCTAAAGTAAAGGAATCGAATTAAGAATATATAAATATATTGGACGAGCGATGTCAGAGCAGCATAGATTAAGATACAGTAGAATAGAATACAGTATAAACATTTCTGATATATAGTGCGATAATAGTATTGTGTAGCCAAATGCTACAAGGGTTAACCTGTAATCTAGTGTTAGTTCTACAAGGGTTAACCTGTAATCTAGTGTTAGTTCTACAAGGGTTAACCTGTAATCTAGTGTTAGTTCTACAAGGGTTAACCTGTAATCTAGTGTTAGTTCTACAAGGGTTAACCTGTAATCTAGTGTTAGTTCTACAAGGGTTAACCTGTAATCTAGTGTTAGTTCTACAAGGGTTAACCTGTAATCTAGTGTTAGTTCTACAAGGGTTAACCTGTAATCTAGTGTTAGTTCTACAAGGGTTAACCTGTAATCTAGTGTTAGTTCTACAAGGGTTAACCTGTAATCTAGTGTTAGTTCTACAATGGTTAACCTGTAATCTAGTGTTAGTTCTACAAGGGTTAACCTGTAATCTAGTGTTAGTTCTACAAGGGTTAACCTGTAATCTAGTGTTAGTTCAAGGGTTAACCTGTAATCTAGTGTTAGTTCAAGGGTTAACCTATAATCTAGTGTTAGTTCTACAAGGGTTAACCTGTAATCTAGTGTTAGTTCTACAAGGGGTAACCTGTAATCTAGTGTTAGTTCTACAAGGGTTAACCTGTAATCTAGTGTTAGTTCTACAAGGGGTAACCTGTAATCTAGTGTTAGTTCTACAATGGTTAACCTGCAATCTAGTGTTAGTTCTACAAGGGGTAACCTGTAATCTAGTGTTAGTTCTACAAGGGTTAACCTGTAATCTAGTGTTAGTTCTACAAGGGTTAACCTGTAATCTAGTGTTAGTTCTACAAGGGTTAACCTGTAATCTAGTGTTAGTTCTACAGGGGTTAACCTGTAATCTAGTGTTAGTTCTACAAGGGTTAACCTGTAATCTAGTGTTAGTTCTACAAGGGTTAACCTGTAATCTAGTGTTAGTTCTACAAGGGTTAACCTGTAATCTAGTGTTAGTTCTACAAGGGTTAACCTGTAATCTAGTGTTAGTTCTACAAGGGTTAACCTGTAATCTAGTGTTAGTTCTACAATGGTTAACCTGTAATCTAGTGTTAGTTCTACAAGGGTTAACCTGTAATCTAGTGTTAGTTCTACAAGGGTTAACCTGTAATCTAGTGTTAGTTCAAGGGTTAACCTGTAATCTAGTGTTAGTTCAAGGGTTAACCTATAATCTAGTGTTAGTTCTACAAGGGTTAACCTGTAATCTAGTGTTAGTTCTACAAGGGGTAACCTGTAATCTAGTGTTAGTTCTACAAGGGTTAACCTGTAATCTAGTGTTAGTTCTACAAGGGGTAACCTGTAATCTAGTGTTAGTTCTACAATGGTTAACCTGTAATCTAGTGTTAGTTCTACAAGGGGTAACCTGTAATCTAGTGTTAGTTCTACAAGGGTTAACCTGTAATCTAGTGTTAGTTCTACAAGGGGTAACCTGTAATCTAGTGTTAGTTCTACAAGGGGTAACCTGTAATCTAGTGTTAGTTCTACAAGGGTTAACCTGTAAACTAGTGTTAGTTCTACAAGGGTTAACCTGTAATCTAGTGTTAGTTCTACAAGGGTTAACCTGTAATCTAGTGTTAGTTCTACAATGGTTAACCTGTAATCTAGTGTTAGTTCTACAAGGGGTAACCTGTAATCTAGTGTTAGTTCTACAAGGGTTAACCTATAATCTAGTGTTAGTTCTACAAGGGGTTAACCTGTAATCTAGTGTTAGTTCTACAAGGGTTAACCTATAATCTAGTGTTAGTTCTACAAGGGTTAACCTGTAATCTAGTGTTAGTTCTACAAGGGGTAACCTGTAATCTAGTGTTAGTTCTACAAGGGTTAACCTATAATCTAGTGTTAGTTCTACAAGGGGTTAACCTGTAATCTAGTGTTAGTTCTACAAGGGTTAACCTATAATCTAGTGTTAGTTCTACAAGGGTTAACCTGTAATCTAGTGTTAGTTCTACAAGGGGTAACCTGTAATCTAGTGTTAGTTCTACAAGGGTTAACCTATAATCTAGTGTTAGTTCTACAAGGGGTTAACCTGTAATCTAGTGTTAGTTCTACAAGGGTTAACCTATAATCTAGTGTTAGTTCTACAAGGGGTTAACCTGTAATCTAGTGTTAGTTCTACAAGGGTTAACCTGTAATCTAGTGTTAGTTCTACAAGGGGTTAACCTGTAATCTAGTGTTAGTTCTACAAGGGGTTAACCTGTAATCTAGTGTTAGTTCTACAAGGGGTTAACCTGTAATCTAGTGTTAGTTCTACAAGGGGTTAACCTGTAATCTAGTGTTAGTTCTACAAGGGGTTAACCTGTAATCTAGTGTTAGTTCTACAAGGGTTAACCTGTAATCTAGTGTTAGTTCTACAAGGGGTAACCTGTAATCTAGTGTTAGTTCTACAAGGGTTAACCTATAATCTAGTGTTAGTTCTACAAGGGGTTAACCTGTAATCTAGTGTTAGTTCTACAAGGGGTTAACCTGTAATCTAGTGTTAGTTCTACAATGGGTAACCTGGTCAAACACCTTGTCTCTTGAGTTCGTCCACCAGAGTGCGGTTGAACTCTCTGCAGTCCTTCAGAGTAACGAAACAGTAGAGACACTCCCCCTTGACCGCGTGGGGTCTGCTGACCACTGCAGCTTCGGCCACCGCTCCGTGGTCTGTTAGAGATGACTCTACCTCCGCTGTGCTCAACAGGTGGCCTGGAGGGAAGACAACGTTAAAAACACTATGGGTTATCATCATCGTCATCAGGTGGCCTGTAGGGAAGACAACACTATGGGTTACATCATCGTCATCAGGTGGCCTGTAGGGAAGACAATACTATGGGTTATCATCATCGTCATCAGGTGGCCTGTAGGGAAGACAATACTATGGGTTATCATCATCCATCTATATATGTATCTACAGTATCTATCTATATACTGTATCTATCTACTGTATATATCGTATCTACAGTATATCTATCTATCGTATCTACAGTATCTATCTATATACTGTATCTATCTATATATCGTATCTACAGTATCTATCTAATCTACTGTATCTATCAATCTACAGTATCTATCTATCTATATACTGTATCTATCTACTGTATATATATCTATCGTATCTACTGTATCTATCTATCTAATCTACTGTATCTATCTATATATCGTATCTACAGTATATCTATCTATCTATCTATCTATCGTATCTACAGTATCTATCTATCTACAGTATCTATCAATCTACAGTATCTATCTATCTATCTACAGTATCTATCTATCTATCTACAGTATCTATCTACAGTATCTATCTATCTATCTATCTACAGTATCTATCTACAGTATCTATCTATCTATCTATCTACAGTATCTATCTATCTATCTATCTATTTATCTATCTACAGTATCTACAGTATCTATCTATCTATCTATCTACAGTATCTACAGTATCTACAGTATCTATCTACAGTATCTATCTATCTATCTACAGTATCTACAGTATCTATCTATCTATCTATCTACAGTATCTATCTATCTATCTATCTATCTATCTATCTATCTATCTATCTATCTACAGTATCTATCTATCTACAGTATCTATCTATCTACTGTATCTATCTATCTACTGTATCTATCTATCTACTCTATCCATCTATAGCCTGTTTTTACAGCAACATTTATCACAGAGTGCTTCACAGTAAGCTGGCTTTGTCTCGCAAAATGAAGCCAGCAGCAGCACAGTGGCCAAACTGTAGGAAAACAAAATGACCTGATACGTTGATCATGTCATCTATCCTGCCTGCGATCCAGTAGTATCCGTCTTTATCCCTCCTGCAGCCTGGGAAAGAAAGACTTCATTAATTCACTTGATTAAACCTTTTAAAAGGAAAACAACAGTGCCATGTTTAAACGTCGATGTCACCATTACAATGTGATCGTCAATGAATACGATGATTCTAATCTAATAAAACACGGATCTAATCAAATCAAACACGAATCTAATCAAATCAAAGAATGGAAGGTGCTGTTTGAAATGTCTTACCGTCTCCGGTCACATAGAAACCCGGGAATTTCTTGAAGTATGTGTTCTCAAACCGCTCCTGGTTTCCGTACACGGTGCGCATGATACCAGGCCAGGGCCGACGGAACACCTGCAACAACATTACAGACCATGGCTCTTAGTTTAGAAACATTACGGTAATAACCCTACCAGTACATAATGAAACACCATTACACACCATGGTTCTTAGTTTAGAAACATTACGGTAATAACCCTACCAGTACATAATGAAACACCTGCAACAACATTACAGACCATGGCTCTTAGTTTAGAAACATTACGGTAATAACCCTACCAGTACATAATGAAACACCTGCAACAACATTACAGACCATGGCTCTTAGTTTAGAAACATTACGGTAATAACCCTACCAGTACATAATGAAACACCTGCAACAACATTACAGACCATGGCTCTTAGTTTAGAAATATTACGGTAATAATCCTACAAGTACATAATGAAACACCTGCAACAACATTACAGACCATGGCTCTTAGTTTAGAAACATTACGGTAATAACCCTACCAGTACATAATGAAACACCTGCAACAACACTACAGACCATGGCTCTTAGTTTAGAAACATTACGGTAATAACCCTACCAGTACATAATGAAACACCTGCAACAACATTACAGACCATGGCTCTTAGGGTTATTACCGTAATGTTTCTAAACTACCAGTACATAATGAAACACCATTACACACCATGGTTCTTAGTTTAGAAATATTACGGTAATAACCCTATATGAAATCCATATGATAAGGATAGTGAGAGAGAATTCTTTTTAAAACATGTATTACACTGTACTTGAAGTGATTGTACCATAGAATGTGCGTTGTACTGACCAGATAGCCCTCTGCCTCTCCCTCCAGTTCCTCTCCATGCTCGTTCAGGATGGTTGGCTCCACGCCAAAGAAAGGAAACGTCTGGAACATCAGACAGATTCAAATCTATAGGATTCACTGGTTGATGAGATGCTATAATCCAGGGGTAGGTAATCCCTGGTCCCTGGAGTACCACTGACACTTCATGTCACTGGTTGATGAGATGCTATAATCCAGGGGTAGGCGACCCTGGTCCTGGAGTACCACTGACACTTCATGTTGTTTTATTTAACCCGACCTGGAAAACCAGGTGTGTTGAATGTAGACCATCACTGAACTGATCAATTAGGTCAGGTGGTCATGTGTGATGCCCTCGTTGGAACCTCCAGGAACTAGGTGGCCCTACCCCTGCTATAAACACGTCAATAACAAGACAGATTCTACTGGGGCAGAACTCCTCATTCCAGATTACCATCTGAGAACAGGTTAGAAGTCTTTAACTACAGTATACCTCAGACAAGGAGTAAGGATCCAATCAGAGGTAATAAGGGAAATATTACACTGGCACACGACTAGTCTAGTATATACACTGAGTGGACAAACCATTAGGAACACCTGCTCTTTCCATGACAAAGACTGACCAGGTGAATCCAGGTGAAAGATATGATCCCTTATTGATGTCACCTGTTAAATCCACTTCAATCTGTGTAGATGAAGGGGAGGAGACGGGTTAAAGAAGGATTTTTAAGCCTTGAGACATGGATTGTGTATCATTCAGAGGGTGAATGGGCAAGACCAAATATTTAAATGCATTCGGTTTGAGTCAAAAAACTGCAACGCTGCTGGGTTTTTCACACAACAGTTTCCTGTGTGTATCAAGAATGGTCCACCACCCAAAGGACATCCAGCCAACTGGACACAACAGTGAGAAGCATTGGAATCAACATGGGTCAGCATCCCTGTGGAATCAACATGGGTCAGCATCCCTGTGGAATCAACATGGGTCAGCATCCCTGTGGAATCAACATGGGTCAGCATCCCTGTTGGAAACGCTTTCGATCACCTTGTAGAGTCCATGACCTGATGAAGTGAGGCTGCTCTGAGGGCAAAGGGGGGGGGGGGGGGGGGGTCAATAAAATAAAAATAAATGACACTGTGTATATATGATGGTAACTTACAGCTGATCCCGGTTTCAGAGGTGTAGCGGCAGGTAAAGGAGTTAAAACATGGCCACCCTATGCAAGAACACAAGTCATTAAACACACACAATGAACAACAATATAAACACGACATGCTGAAATAAAAGATCACAGAAATGTTTCATATATACAAAGAAAATAGCTTTTTTCCCTCACTCAAATATTTTGCACAAAATGTGTTTACATCCCTGTTAGTGAGCATTTCTCCTTTGCCAAGATAATCCATCCACTTGACAGGTGTGGCATATCAAGAAGCTGATTAAACAGCATGATCATTACACAGGTGCACCTTGTGCTGGGGGACAATAAAAGACCACTCTAAAATGTGAAGTTTTGTCACACAACACAATGCCACTGATGTCCCAAGTTTTAAGGGAGTGTGCAATTGGCATGCTGACTGCAGGAATGTCCAACTGAGCTGTTGCCAGAGAATTTCATGTTAATTTCTCTACCATAAGCCTCCTCCAACGTCATTTTAGAGAATTTGGGAGGCCGTCCAACCAGCCTCACAACCGCAGACCACGTGAATATGGCATCGTGTGGGCGAGCGATTTGGCGATTGAGAACAACGTGCCCTATGGTGGCATTGGGATTATGGTATGGGCAGGAATAAGCTACGGACAACGAACACAATTGCATTTTATCGATGGCAATTTAAATGAACAGAGATACCGTGACGAGATCCTGAGGTACATTGTCGTGCCATTCATCCGCCGCCATCACCTCATGTTTCAGGATGATAATACACAGCCCCATGTCGCAAGGATCTGTACATAATTCCTGGAAGCTGAAAATGTCCCATTTCTTCCATGGCCTGACATGTCACCCATTGAGCATGTTTGGGATGCTCTGGATTGACGTGTACGACAGCGCGTTCCAGTTCCCGCCAATATCCAGCAACTTCACACAGCCATTGAAGAGGAGTGGGACAACATTCCACAGGCCACAATCAACAGCCTGATCCACTCTATGTGAAGGAGATGTGTCACGCTGCATGAGGTAAATGGTGGTCACACCAGATACTGACTGGTTTTCATGAGGTAAATGGTGGTCAGATACTGACTGGTTTTCATGAGGTAAACGGTGGTCAGATACTGACTGGTTTTCATGAGGCAAATGGTGGTCAGATACTGACTGGTTTTCATGAGGCAAATGGTGGTCAGATACTGACTGGTTTTCTGATCCACGCTCCTACCTTTTCTTTAAGGTATCTGTTACCAACAGATACATCTGTATTCCCAGTCGTATCAAATCCATAGATTATGAACTGTAGCCCAGTAAAATCTTCATATTTCTTTGCTCAGTATATTTTTCAAATGTATTAAAATCTTTATTTTAACTGTATTTTCTAACTTATTTTCAGTCAAATAGATGTAATAGAAAACAAATGAAAGATTTAAAAAGGACGATTTCAAAACAGACATTCTGGAATGGCACCAAGTCGGGACATTGCTCACTCAGCGTCTCTCACCGTCTCCGTCTGCCAGAAGGTGTCCACCACTGGACATCTCTTCTGGCCAATCACCTCGTGGTACCAATGCCACGCCTCCGGGTTGATGGGCTCACCTACAGTACCCAGAATCCTCAGCGATGACAGGTCGTACCTGCAGGAAGTGACAGGTTTAGGGTGAATAAGTGAAGAAAATGCTGAGTCTGGTCTGGTTCAACTGAGCGTTGGTTCTCTTTTCGTCCAGCAGATGGCGCTAGTGGACAGAATGACACTGCGTTATTACAACCAAAGTGCTATAGCTCAAGATCAGTGTATGACGCAAAGATGAAAGGCCGGGATTGAATCTGATCAGCGGAAATAGTCTGCTTGACATTTAAAAGGTAATTTCCTACTGAGCTGTAATTTCCTACATATGCAACGTTTATCATGTATGAGGTCTCTGCAAACGCCGGGAACATTACCTTTAAAAGATGCATAGCAACAACAAAAAAAGGACAGATTGGATTGAATCCTGGCCTTACACTGTGAGAAAACACAGCGTGTGTGTGTGTGTGTCTTACTTCTGTACTGGGTCTAATCCGTACTTCATCAGAAGGCGTATGGCTGTGGGAGCCGTGTAGAACTTGGACACTCTGTACTTCTCAATCACCTCCCAGAAACGCCCCACGTGAGGGTGGACTGGAATACCCTCAAACTGGAGAACACACACACACACACACACACACACACACACACACACACACACACACACACACACACACACACACACACACACACACACACACACACACACACACACACACACACACACACACACACACACACACACACACACACACACACACGTTGGTTGAGTCAGGCAATATATACAAAGAAAGTGCTGGTATTACAGCGTATAAAACTGTAACTGGTGGTAATCAACCATCAGGCCAAGAGGATTCCCACCAACCCAACGTGTTAACCATCAGGCCAAGAGGATTCCCACCAACCCAACGTGTTAACCATCAGGCCAAGAGGATTCCCACCAACCCAACGTGTTAACCATCAGGCCAAGAGGATTCCCACCAAACCAACGTGTTAACCATCAGGCCAAGAGGTTTCCCACACATCAACCCAACGTGTTAACCATCAGGCCAAGACGATTCCCACACACCAACCCAACGTGTCAACCATCAGGCCAAGAGGATTCCTACACACCAACCCAACGTGTTAACCATCAGACCAAGAGGGTTCCTACACACCAACCCAACGTGTTAACCATCAGGCCAAGAGGATTCCTACACACCAACCCAACGTGTTAACCATCAGGCCAAGAGGATTCCTACACACCAACCCAACGTGTCAACCATCAGACCAAGAGGGTTCCTACACACCAACCCAACGTGTCAACCATCAGGCCAAGACGATTCCTACACACCAACCCAACGTGTTAACCATCAGGCCAAGAGGTTCCTACACACCAACCCAACGTGTTAACCATCAGGCCAAGAGGTTCCTACACACCAACCCAACGTGTTAACCATCAGGCCAAGAATGTGTTCTTAACTGACTTGCCTAGTTAAATAAAGGTACAATAAAAAATACAAATATGTTGTTTGTTCTACTGACCAGTACGCTGGTAGCCCCATTGGCCAGGGGTCCATAAGTGATGTATGAGTGTCCGGTGATCCATCCTATATCAGCGGTACACCAGTACACATCGCCTGGCTGGTGGTCAAACACATACTTAAAGGTCAGAGAGGTGTAGAGCAGGTAGCCTGCTACTGTGTGGAGGACACCCTGTAGAGGAGGAAGACACAGGGTTAACACACACACACACACACACACACACACACAGGAACATAGGAACATGCGCACACACACACACACACACACAGGAACATGCACACACACACATTATCACTCGAGTGTGT
>NC_092108.1:4519102-4564102 GCF_045679555.1 Salvelinus alpinus
GTTGGGGACCCAAGCCCATATAGGAGGTAATTACTTTAACATGTTTTTATTTCACCTTTATTTAACTAGGCAAGTCAGTTAAGAACAAATTCTTATTTACAATGACTGCCTACACCGGCCAAACCCGGACGACGCTGGGGCCAATTGTGCGCCGCCCTACGGGAATCCCAATCACGGCCGGGCGTGATACAGCCTGGAATCGAACCAGGGTGTCTGTAGTGACACCTCTTGCACACCTCTTGCATAAAGTGCCTTAGACCGCTGCGCCACTCGGGAGCCCACTTAAGATGTCAACTCCAGGATGATTGGTCCAACTAGAGACCAGCCAAGTCCCACATGCAAGGTGTCATCTTATTGGTCATCAGCAGGGCTCTAAAATTCTCCTAGATATTTTGTTGTGTGACGTGACATTTGTATTTATTTTTGAGAGCACCAGTGTGACCAGGAAGAAAACATCACCCAGATAATAATAGTTGTAATGATGGGCTTCACTGGGCAGTTGTTTCAGAGTGCCCTGGAGGGGAAAATGGGAATGCCCGTGTCCGCCACTTTGTTTAGCCAGTTAGCGAAAGTAATTTATTTTTCTATAAAAAAATGTTTTACCCCTTTTTCCTCCCCAATTTCGTGGTATCCAATTGGTAGTTACAGTCTTGTCTCATCGCTGCAACTCCCGTACGGACTCGGGGAGAGGCGAAGGTCGAGAGCCGTGCGTACTCTGAAACACAACCCAACCAAGATGCACTGAAACAGTGATTTCTAATGAAAGGCTTTCCCATAAAACTTTTCAAATTATCTGGCATAATGATATCAAATCAAATTTTATTTGTCACATGCGCCGAATACAACAGGTGTAGACCTTACCGTGAAATGCTTACTTACAAGCCCTTAACCAACAACGCAGTTAAAAAAAAATAGAGTTAAGAAAATATTTACTAAATAAATTAAGGTAAAAAATAAAATAAAAAGTAACAAAATAACGAGGCTAAATACAGGAGGTACCGGTACCAAGTATGGGGGTACCGGTACCAATGTGTGGGGGTATAGGTTAAATATGATATCATGATGATTTGTATGAAATTGGGTGGTATTTTCTTTTGCAAACTCTACTATTGCGCAGAACAGAAACACTGCCAGCCAAACACCAGTCTTTTGAGGCAAATTAAATTAAAGTGCAACTATACCCTCCAAAATATATATTATTTTATATATTTATATATTAATATAAAATATATAAATATTTTTATATATTTTATATATTTTTCTTCCCCAGACCTCAAACGTGGTTTCCTGATGTGGTTTGAGTTGTGGACTTAGAACATCCAATTCGTTTGTTTTTCTATAAGAAAAGTGTGATTGAGAGTGAAAACCTGAGGGGGAAAAAACTGGAGGAAATCCGAAACCTGGAAAAACAATGTGTTGTTTTTGGTGGTGTTATGGCAAATAAATGTATTGGCCGGTACGAATTCTGAGTGGCTAGTAGATATTTTTAATTTAGCTTCTACAGTGGCGGGTGAATCAAAAAGTTAGTTTTTTAGGTCCTGTTCCTAAACCATATCGCCGGTCGTTCCAAAACCACTCACAGGCATTTGTTTACACCTTGTTAAGTCATGTTACCTCATTAGCTAGCTAGCTAACAACCTGGTTACTTTACCAGTACACCTTGTTAAGTCATGTTACCTCATTAGCTAGATAGCTAACAACCTGGTTACTTTACCAGTACACCTTGTTAAGTCATGTTACCTCATTAGCTAGATAGCTAACAACCTGGTTACTTTACCAGTACATCATGTTAAGTCATGTTACCTCATTAGCTAGCTAGCTAACAACCTGGTTACTTTACCAGTACATCATGTTAAGTCATGTTACCTCATTAGCTAGCTAGCTAACAACCCGGTTACTTTACCAGTACATCATGTTAAGTCATGTTACCTCATTAGCTAGCTAGCTAACAACCTGGTTACTTTACCAGCACATCATGTTAAGTCATGTTACCTCATTAGCTAGCTAGCTAACAACCTGGTTACTTTACCAGCACATCATGTTAAGTCATGTTACCTCATTAGCTAGCTAGCTAATAACCTGGTTACTTTACCAGTACATCATGTTAAGTCATGTTACCTCATTAGCTAGCTAGCTAGCTAACAACCCGGTTACTTTTGGGGGCACAGAAAGAAAGAAAAAGGATCATTCTTTAGAAGATAAATGATTATGAATGAATGACTCATCTCTTGGCACATACTGTAGTCCCGCACAAACGTGATGCTCTTAAAGAGACAGTGTAGAATTGTCAATGTAAAGCTTCTCAATAGGTAGTGCTTTTACCCAATGAAGAAACCTAGTATTCTTTGTAATGTCAATGACAGGTTTTTGTATCAACATTCTGGCTTTTTATAATAAACACGTCTTTATAGGGTTAAATATTAGTTTCTAGAGCACAACGTGTGCTTCAAAAGCAGCTAGAATTCATATCGGGCCCAATATGCTATATCTCAATCAATTAAAACAAAATACATCTTCTGGTGCTCCTAGATTTTATGTTGTGCTCCTAACTTTTTGAAGTTTGGAGCACCAGTGCTACCAATTTTTTGGGGGGAAATTTAGGCCCTGGACATCAGCCAGTAGCCACTCTTATCTTACCTGCAGTCACCAGGATACTGCACTGGGAATCCATGATCCTCTCACACAGAGACTCAGCGGAGAAGCCTGCAAACTGAACACACACACACACACACACACACACACACACACACACACACACACACACACACACACACACACACACACACACACACACACACACACACACACACACACACACACCACAGCAGGTCAACTCAGTGAGGTTGTATGATATGTATAACAGGGTGAGAAGCCAACATCTAATGGAGTCATTTAACAGAACATTATGGTTGATTGTAATTGCTGAATCAACATTTGTTCAATATTAAAAAATAAATAAATAGGTATTTGATGTTAGAGTTAGCCTGATCCCAGATCTACTTTAGCCAAAGCACACAGTTTCAACATTTACTGTAGGCCTGTTCCTTTAAAAAAAAAAAAAATCCACTTTTGCATTGGACAAGGTTAATAGTTCACAGTGTAGCATTTACAAGTGTCTTCCTACCTCTCAAATGTGACCATAGCGTTTTATATGAAATACATTTTAGGACGTGATGGACTCTTGTCCCTATCGTTTAAAAATTACCCAGCAAAATGGCATTGAATACAAAAGCACTTCTAAACTTTAAAAACGTGCCTTGTGTTTCAAACTACATGAGAAATCATGCTACACCAGAAAAAAGGAGTGATACTGCAAATATCCAAAACAATCAAACATTACCAACAATCTCTTTTAACTCTTATGTCCCGTTCGTGAACCATAAAACATTGAGAGACAGCTCATAGAACAATGATCCAGCAGGAATGGGGTCACTTATATTTAAAACAGGTCTAAATATAGTCCTGCATACTAGATAAAAAAGAAATGTAACCTTGGGACACACAAGACATGAGGTATTTTTAAAAACTACAACGATATAACCTCTACTTGAGACGCTAGAGGTTATGACTGAAATAGTGTCTGGCTCAGCTTGCTGCTAAAATTACTTTTCATGTATGCTTGCTATGATCCTGGGCCAAATAGCATGCTGACAGTTCTAGTGTGACTGACCCACATTTTAACCCCCCCCCCCCACTGGGCTGGAGAAGGACTAGTCTGGATTCTCTGAGAGGAACAACCATGATATTACACCTCCCCGGCAGCGTCCCAAAAGTAAAACATGTTTCCAACATAGTGCACTACTTTTGGTTAAAAGTAGTGCACTAGGAAGGGAATAGGGTGCCATTACAGGGCACTAGGAAGGGAATAGGGTGCCATTACGGGGCACTATGTAGGGAATAGGGTGCCACTACGGGGCACTATGTAGGGAATAGGGTACCATTACGGGGCACTATGTAGGGAATAGGGTGCCATTACAGGGCACTATGTAGGGAATAGGGTGCCACTACGGGGGCACTATGTAGGGAATAGGGTGCCATTACGGGGCACTATGTAGGGAATAGGGTGCCATTACAGGGCACTATGTAGGGAATAGGGTGCCATTACGGGGCACAATGTAGGGAATAGGGTGCCACTACGGGGGCACTATGTAGGGAATAGGGTGCCATTACAGGGCACTATGTAGGGAATAGGGTACCATTACAGGGCACTATGTAGGGAATAGGGTGCCATTACGGGGCACTATGTAGGGAATAGGGTGCCATTACAGGGCACTATGTAGGGAATAGGGTGCCATTACGGGGCACTATGTAGGGAATAGGGTGCCATTACGGGGCACTATGTAGGGAATAGGGTACCATTACGGGGGCACTATGTAGGGAATAGGGTGCCATTACAGGGCACTATGTAGGGAATAGGGTACCATTACGGGACCACTATGTAGGGAATAGGGTGCCATTACGGGGCACTATGTAGGGAATAGGGTGCCATTACGGGGCACTATGTAGGGAATAGGGTGCCACTACAGGGGCACTATGTAGGGAATAGGGTGCCATTACGGGGCACTATGTAGGGAATAGGGTGCCACTTGGGACGCAGCCCCGTTTGCAGGTGTTATCCCAACTGGTGTTCACATGCTACTGAACAGCTGATAACTCTGCAAGGCGAGGTCAGGCAGAACCGACAGGGGCAAACATGACCCCCCCCCCCACCCACTAATATTAGCACTGTACCTCATGTCAGTCAGTACAGTCGGGTCACAGAGACAAAAGATTACAGTGTGGAACGTCGACACACCTTGTTAAGACTGCATTAGTCGTATTAACTAGCTGAGCTAAACACCTACACAGGACAGTAGATCAGAGAGCGAACACAAATCTTCAGGTTAAGTCTCAGAGAAGGTTCCTTATCATGAGAGCCACTGGATGATCAAACCACCTCCACTAAACTTAAAGCAGGGACATTGAAGTCTGAAAAGGCACTTGACCATCGGGCAAATCAGGAGTATTTTTTGGGGGGGGGTTTTCCTCAAAGATTATGATCACTTATCCGAAAATGTAAATGAGCTTTACACTCAGAAAAGGACATATATTGCCAGAACGATCAGTATTGGAATTCTTTGTATTTTAGTTATCAGTAAAAAAAGCAGGCTCAACTTGTCTGGCTGTCATAAATGCCTTAAATTGTCTGTCTTTCACTTAAACAATGGGGAGGAACTGGAAATATCAGTTTCAGGCTACTGGAATTCTTTCCAATTTGGGTGTTTTCACTATAAAAACTAAATAATAATAAATCACCTGTCCAATGGGAGACCCGGGCTAGCTCAACTAGCACGACTGCTCAGTTCGCTTGTGTAATGGGAATATTTAAGATATTATTTAACCTTTATTTTACTAGGCAAGTCAGTTAAAAAACAAATTCTTATTTTACAATGACGGCCTAAACCCGGCCAAACCTGGACGACGCTGGGCAAATTGTGCGCCTGCCCTATGGGACTCCCAATCACGTCCGGTTGTGATACAGCCCGGATTCGAACCAGGGACTGTAGTGACGCAGTTCCTTAGACCGCTGCGCCACTCGGGAGCCCAGATGAAGTTCATATTCAGTTTAGGGTGATTAACAGAATGTTTAGCGTAGTTCTATATTTCTGCCTTTGTGTAAATACGTATGATTTCCAGTGTTGTTTTTAAACACTGATTGATGGTCACTAGACTAGAGACGATGTTCTGAAGGTACAAGGACAGAGGACACTGATTGTTATTGTCGTCTGTAAAACACAGTGTGTGTGCCTTTTTGTTTGAACAGTCGTCTACTGATTAGGATATACGGACCAGTTAGACATTTTCCTCTGCTTCTGTGTGTAACGGATGTGAAATGGCTAGCTAGTTTGCGGTGGTGCGCGCTAATAGCGTTTCAATCGGTGACGTCACTCGCTTTGAGACCTTGAATTGAAGTCGTGGTTCCCCTTGCTCTGCAAGGGCCGCGGCTTTTGTGGAGCGATGGGTAACGATGCTTCGTGGGTTACTGTTGTTGATGTGTGCAGAGGGTCCCCGGTTCGCGTCGGGGCGAGGGGACGGACTAAAGTTATACTGTTACATATGCTGGGTGGTTGTCTCCCTGTTGCAATTTGGAATAAAACCCGGGATTGATTTCTGATTGACTTCATCTCTTCTCATTTGTTCACCATTCAGATTACTAGTACAACAACTTTCTCCCCAGGCAATAGGCCAAAACCATAATGTCAATCCCTGCACTGACCACAATGGAGTGGACAGCTCCTATCCTGGCGCAGGCCAGCATGGTGTACACCAGCTCCGGAATCATAGGGAGGTAGATGGCCACCCTGTCTCCCTTCCTCACTCCTGTAACACACACGCCAGAAGACAAAATGGCGGAGGAGATAATATATGGTATTTAGCTCTATATGATAATGTTAAGTTAAAAGGGTGATGTTGTGCTGGTTTTGACGGGGAAGTTGAGTATTTAAAACATGCCAAATGAAAAGTTGCACCATTTATGAATGTTCTTCACAGAGCAGTAAATTGGGAAAAGTGGTAAGCTAGCCTATTTCTTTCATATGCCAAACTGAGGTGTACTGTCTTACCCATCTGCTTCAGAACATTGGAACACCTGCAAACCTGTCCTAGCAGCTGACCGTAGGTGATGGCCTCGTGGTGATCAGGTGAGTTACCCTCCCTAGAGAACAGACATTAAAAACATCAAGTCTTTATCTGAATCAATACAATATAAAAACATCAAGCCTTTTATTATCCGAGTCAACAATTCAGGTCATGTTGTCATTCATCACAGTCAGTTAGAGGATACACCTGAAAAGGACACCTATTCCTTTATTGTGTCGTTTTGGACTAACCTCAAGTGCCATTACGTTCAAATCCAGACTTTTGTTTTAAACTTTCCAAGGACTTCACCCCAGTCCTCACACACCCTGTTGCGTCATGTTAAAACACAACTTCTGTAATTTCAATCCAAAATTTAGCAATCCATCCTGTTGTTTCCTCAGATAGACAGGAAGTTCTCCTTTGGCAGCTTGTTCAGTCTATATTCGGTTTGAATGCTTGTCCGATGTCTGTCTGTCTGCTAGTTTAGTCTATATCCGGTTTGAATGCTTGTCCGATGTCTGTCTGTCTGCTTGTTCAGTCAATATTCGGTTTGAATGCTTGTCCGATGTCTGTCTGCTTGTTTAGTCAATATTCGGTTTGAATGCTTGTCCGATGTCTGTCAGCTTGTTTAGTCAATATTCGGTTTGAATGCTTGTACGATGTCTGTCTGTCTGCTTGTTCAGTCTATATTCGGTTTGAATGTTTGTCCGATGTCTGTCTGTCTGCTTGTTCAGTCTATATTCGGTTTGAATGCTTGTCCCATGTCTGTCTGTCTGCTAGTTTAGTCTATATTCGGTTTGAATGCTTGTCCGATGTCTGTCTGCTTGTTCAGTCTATATTCGGTTTGAATGCTTGTCCGATGTCTGTCTGTCTGCTTGTTCAGTCTATATTCGGTTTGAATGCTTGTCCCATGTCTGTCTGTCTGCTAGTTTAGTCTATATTCGGTTTGAATGCTTGTCCGATGTCTGTCTGCTTGTTCAGTCTATATTCGGTTTGAATGCTTGTCCGATGTCTGTCTGGCAGCTTGTTCAGTCAATATTCGGTTTGAATGCTTGTCCGATGTCTGGCAGCTTGTTTAGTCAATATTCGGTTTGAATGCTTGTCCGATGTCTGTCAGCTTGTTCAGTCAATATTCGGTTTGAATGCTTGTACGATGTCTGTCTGTCTGCTTGTTCAGTCTATATTCGGTTTGAATGCTTGTCCGATGTCTGTCTGTCAGCTTGTTCAGTCTATATTCGGTTTGAATGCTTGTCCGATGTCTGTCTGTCTGCTTGTTCAGTCTATATTCGGTTTGAATGCTTGTCCGATGTCTGTCTGTCTGCTAGTTCAGTCTATATTCGGTTTGAATGCTTGTCCCATGTCTGTCTGTCTGCTAGTTTAGTCTATATTCGGTTTGAATGCTTGTCCGATGTCTGTCTGCTTGTTCAGTCTATATTCGGTTTGAATGCTTGTCCGATGTCTGTCTGGCAGCTTGTTCAGTCAATATTCGGTTTGAATGCTTGTCCGATGTCTGGCAGCTTGTTCAGTCAATATTCGGTTTGAATGCTTGTCCGATGTCTGTCTGCTTGTTCAGTCTATATTCGGTTTGAATGCTTGTCCGATGTCTGTCTGCTTGTTCAGTCTATATTCGGTTTGAATGCTTGTCCCATGTCTGTCTGTCTGCTAGTTTAGTCTATATTCGGTTTGAATGCTTGTCCGATGTCTGTCTGCTTGTTCAGTCTATATTCGGTTTGAATGCTTGTCCGATGTCTGTCTGTCTGCTTGTTCAGTCTATATTCGGTTTGAATGCTTGTCCGATGTCTGTCTGTCTGCTTGTTCAGTCTATATTCGGTTTGAATGCTTGTCCCATGTCTGTCTGCTAGTTTAGTCTATATTCGGTTTGAATGCTTGTCCGATGTCTGTCTGCTTGTTCAGTCTATATTCGGTTTGAATGCTTGTCCGATGTCTGTCTGGCAGCTTGTTCAGTCAATATTCGGTTTGAATGCTTGTCCGATGTCTGGCAGCTTGTTCAGTCAATATTCGGTTTGAATGCTTGTCCGATGTCTGTCTGCTTGTTCAGTCTATATTCGGTTTGAATGCTTGTCCCATGTCTGTCTGCTAGTTTAGTCTATATTCGGTTTGAATGCTTGTCTGATGTCTGTCTGCTTGTTCAGTCTACATTCGGTTTGAATGCTTGTCCGATGTCTGTCTGGCAGCTTGTTCAGTCAATATTCGGTTTGAATGCTTGTCCGATGTCTGGCAGCTTGTTCAGTCAATATTCGGTTTGAATGCTTGTCCGATGTCTGTCTGCTTGTTCAGTCTATATTCGGTTTGAATGCTTGTCCGATGTCTGTCTGTCTGCTTGTTCAGTCTATATTCGGTTTGAATGCTTGTCCGATGTCTGTCTGTCTGCTTGTTCAGTCTATATTCGGTTTGAATGCTTGTCCGATGTCTGTCTGCTTGTTCAGTCTATATTCGGTTTGAATGCTTGTCCGATGTCTGTCTGTCTGCTTGTTCAGTCTATATTCGGTTTGAATGCTTGTCCGATGTCTGTCTGTCTGCTTGTTCAGTCTATATTCGGTTTGAATGCTTGTCCGATGTCTGTCTGTCTGCTTGTTCAGTCTATATTCGGTTTGAATGCTTGTCCGATGTCTGTCTGCTTGTTCAGTCTATATTCGGTTTGAATGCTTGTCCGATGTCTGTCTGTCTGCTTGTTCAGTCTATATTCGGTTTGAATGCTTGTCCGATGTCTGTCTGTCTGCTTGTTCAGTCTATATTCGGTTTGAATGCTTGTCCCATGTCTGTCTGTTTGTTCAGTCTATATTCGGTTTGAATGCTTGTCCCATGTCTGTCTGTCTGCTAGTTCAGTCTATATTCGGTTTGAATGCTTGTCCCATGTCTGTCTGTCTGCTAGTTTAGTCTATATTCGGTTTGAATGCTTGTCCGATGTCTGTCTGCTTGTTCAGTCTATATTCGGTTTGAATGCTTGTCCGATGTCTGTCTGTCTGCTTGTTCAGTCTATATTCGGTTTGAATGCTTGTCCCATGTCTGTCTGTCTGCTAGTTTAGTCTATATTCGGTTTGAATGCTTGTCCGATGTCTGTCTGCTTGTTCAGTCTATATTCGGTTTGAATGCTTGTCCGATGTCTGTCTGGCAGCTTGTTCAGTCAATATTCGGTTTGAATGCTTGTCCGATGTCTGGCAGCTTGTTCAGTCAATATTCGGTTTGAATGCTTGTCCGATGTCTGTCTGCTTGTTCAGTCTATATTCGGTTTGAATGCTTGTCCGATGTCTGTCTGCTTGTTCAGTCTATATTCGGTTTGAATGCTTGTCCCATGTCTGTCTGTCTGCTAGTTTAGTCTATATTCGGTTTGAATGCTTGTCCGATGTCTGTCTGCTTGTTCAGTCTATATTCGGTTTGAATGCTTGTCCGATGTCTGTCTGTCTGCTTGTTCAGTCTATATTCGGTTTGAATGCTTGTCCGATGTCTGTCTGCTTGTTCAGTCTATATTCGGTTTGAATGCTTGTCCGATGTCTGTCTGTCTGCTTGTTCAGTCTATATTCGGTTTGAATGCTTGTCCGATGTCTGTCTGTCTGCTTGTTCAGTCTATATTCGGTTTGAATGCTTGTCCGATGTCTGTCTGTCTGCTTGTTCAGTCTATATTCGGTTTGAATGCTTGTCCGATGTCTGTCTGCTTGTTCAGTCTATATTCGGTTTGAATGCTTGTCCGATGTCTGTCTGTCTGCTTGTTTAGTTATGCGGCACACTGTTGCACAAGTACTGTCTCAACTCCCAAGCCCCCGACCCAGTTACCATGGCAGTCTGCCTGGGTAAAGCTTGGATCTGACCTCACCTGTTGTACTGTAGATAGCTGACATTAACCTCATCAGCCATGTGCACGACGAAGAGACGTGGCTGACTGTATTACTTAGTATGGCATTAATAACTGTTAAAGCAATTTTGAATATCATAAACTTCAATATCATAGATATGCAGATAATGCAACGATCAAGAGCAGACCAATGACTGTGAAGCTGGCCAGGAAGACTAAGCCTCAGTCTGGCTGCATGCTGAAGAGACATAAATGACCATCTCAAGCATTCAGCTAACCTTACAGCTACGGCTAACCTTACAGCTACAGCTAACCTTACAGCTACAGCTAACCTTACAGCTACAGCTAACAGCTACAGCTAACCTTACAGCTACGGCTAACCTTACAGCTAACCTTACAGCTACGGCTACCCTTACAGCTACGGCTACCCTTACAGCTACGGCTACCCTTACAGCTACGGCTACCCTTACAGCTACGGCTAACCTTACAGCTACGGCTACCCTTACAGCTACGGCTACCCTTACAGCTACGGCTACCCTTACAGCTACGGCTACCCTTACAGCTACGGCTAACCTTACAGCTACGGCTAACCTTACAGCTACGGCTACCCTTACAGCTACGGCTACCCTTACAGCTACGGCTACCCTTACAGCTACGGCTACCCTTACAGCTACGGCTAACCTTACAGCTACGGCTAACCTTGCAGCTACGGCTACCCTTACAGCTACGGCTAACCTTACAGCTACCCTTACAGCTACGGCTAACCTTACAGCTACGGCTAACCTTACAGCTACGGCTAACCTTACAGCTACGGCTAACCTTACAGCTACGGCTACCCTTACAGCTACGGCTACCCTTACAGCTACGGCTACCCTTACAGCTACGGCTACCCTTACAGCTACGGCTACCCTTACAGCTACGGCTACCCTTACAGCTACGGCTACCCTTACAGCTATCTGGATAATACAATGATTGAGAACAGGCCAGTGACAGTATCAAGGCAGCGTCTCAATTCCCTTAACAAGAGTGGCACCTGGCAGTGTTTTACAGTGGTCTGACGACAGGCAGGTGACCAGACCTAGTGTGTTTAGTCTAAGACCTGCAGGTATGACAGTCTCATCATTACTGACACAGCCATATTCTATCGTTACCATGTCATATCAAGTGAGTGATTTCCAAGAATGTACACAATTTAGCTCTATCAGGCGTGAAAGCCCCTTGTCGATGAGTAACGTGAAAGCACTAGCCAGATAAAGGCTGTCTGGTCGTGGATCTCAGATGTAATCCAAAACGGTCCGTATTCTGTCGGCACTACATCATATGAAGTGTCACTTATAAATGGGGATTTCAGTTTTAAGGAATCATAACACTTATTTAGAGGTTTTTGTATCTCCAAGACATGCTAACCTCTCACCATTAGAATAACAGGGGAGGGGAGCATTTGTGTGGGAGGGTGATACAGTGTTTGTAGTGTCTGTAACTTTCACACTCATCATGATTCATTCAGGCTTATCCGTAACCATGGTAGCGTCCACATTAATGTAGAAGTGTTCAGAAACATTATATTCTTATTTACAAAAAAAAAAGTGACTACTAAGTGACACAATACATTATTTACCAGTCATTTCTATTGGGCACAAAATAATATGTAACACAACCAAAACAAACAGCAAATGCTTCCAACAAGTTTGTAGAGTCACAAGCTTGATGTAATCATTGCGTGCTAGGAATATGGGACCAAATACTCAACTTCAAGACTACTTTAATACACATACAAGTGAATTTGTCCCAATACTTTTGGTCACCTAAAATGGGTGGACTATGTACAAAAAGTGCTGTAATTGCTAAACGATGAAAATACTTTGAAATTAAAAAGTCTGTACTTTAACCTCGTAGTCATTTTATCATTTAAAATCCAAAGTGCTGTTGTACAGTGACACAACAACAACAAACATGTCACTGTCCCAATACTGTTGGAACTCATTGTATGCGTCAGTTGATAAAGTTTATTTTATTATCTACCATGTATTTAACTAGGCAAGTCAGTTAAGAACAAATTCTTATTTACAATGACGACCTACCGGGGAACAGTGGGTTAACGGCCTTGTTCAGGGGCAGAACGACAGATTTTTTTACCTTGTCAGCTCGGGGATTTGATCCAGGAACCTTTCGGTTACTGACCCAACGCTCTAACCACTAGGCTACCTGCTCTAACCACTAGGCTACCTGCTCTAACCACTAGGCTACCTGCTCTAACCACTAGGCTACCTGCTCTAACCACTAGGCTACCTGCTCTAACCACTAGGCTACCTGCTCTAACCACTAGGCTACCTGCTCTAACCACTAGGCTACCTGCTCTAACCACTAGGCTACCTGCTCTAACCACTAGGCTACCTGCTTTAACCACTAGGCTACCTGCTCTAACCACTAGGCTACCTGCTCTAACCACTAGGCTACCTGCTCTAACCACTAGGCTACTTGCCGTTAAAACAGCTTATCTTCTGACTCTGAAACCCTCAGGGTGTTCATTTCCTGTTGGTCTCAGTAGACATTAACCCCCCCCACCCCTGGCACTCTGAGGAACAGGTATTACTTGTCTGATAAGTAAAATTTTCACACTTTGACAAAGTAATTTGGTCTATGTATGAAATGAAAAGCTCAAATCAGCTACATTAGACCCACAAACAGAGCAAGCCAGGGTGTTGATGTAGAAACGGAGTGAATAGTAGTACCGTAGTGTCTCGAGGACTTCCTGTCCCGTACAGAGGCGCTCCAGGGAGACTTGTATGCTACAGACAGTGGCTCAAATTGTAGGCCGCATTCTTATTCACTGACTTCAATTTTTTTCTGAAACAGTCAAATGCAACTTTTGTCTTTTCTTACCAGTAGAATGCCATGTCTTACCAGTAGAATGCCATGTCTTACCAGTAGAATGCCATGTCTTACCAGTAGAATGCCATGTCTTACCAGTAGAATGCCACGTCTTACCAGTAGAATGCCACGTCTTACCAGTAGAATGCCACGTCTTACCAGTAGAATGCCACGTCTTACCAGTAGAATGCCACGTCTTACCAGTAGAATGCCACGTCTTACCAGTAGAATGCCACGTCTTACCAGTAGAATGCCACGTCTTACCAGTAGAATGCCACGTCTTACCAGTAGAATGCCACGTCTTACCAGTAGAATGCCACGTCTTACCAGTAGAATGCCACGTCTTACCAGTAGAATGCCACGTCTTACCAGTAGAATGCCACGTCTTACCAGTAGAATGCCATGTCTTACCAGTAGAATGCCATGTCTTACCAGTAGAATGCCATGTCTTACCAGTAGAATGCCATGTCTTACCAGTAGAATGCCACGTCTTACCAGTAGAATGCCACGTCTTACCAGTAGAATGCCACGTCTTACCAGTAGAATGCCACGTCTTACCAGTAGAATGCCATGTCTTACCAGTAGAATGCCATGTCTTACCAGTAGAATGCCATGTCTTACCAGTAGAATGCCATGTCTTACCAGTAGAATGCCATGTCTTACCAGTAGAATGCCATGTCTTACCAGTAGAATGCCATGTCTTACCAGTAGAATGCCACTCGTTCACCAAGGTTCTTATCCTTCACGTTCCTGTCCAGGACGTTGTAACACATGTTGGTTTTGGCTCCCTCCATGCATTTGACATAGATGTTCCCTTTGGTCACATCGAAGTTATACTGCAGCACGTGACCCGTAGGAGGCTTCTTCCAATAGAAGTCACTAGCGACCTCTTTCCAGAATACTGCAAGAAGAAAAGGAAAAAAAAGGACATACAGATTTTGTTCAGAGCACAGAGAGACACAGAGAGACACAGAGAGACACAGAGAGACACAGAGAGACACAGAGAGACACAGAGAGACACAGAGAGACACAGAGAGACACAGAGAGACACAGACAGACAGACAGACAGACAGACAGACAGACAGACACACACACACACACACACACACACACACACACACACACACACTCTCTCTCTGTGTTGCAGATGAGTCTTCAGTTATTCTGCGAGCAACAAGCACGCTAACACGGCTAACAGCCTCCTTAATAACCTACCGTCCGGCTCCTCAATAGACTTCTTGTAAAGTTCCAGATAACAGTTGAAGTCAGGCACATGAGCATCCTTCTGCAGACCCTCCGGAGGAGGGTACATCTTGTCCTCTATGTGTTGAGAGCCAGGGACCACCATCGTTGATAGATTTATCTACAGTACGTCTGTCTGTCTATCTGACTGGAGAGAAAGAGACGAGAGGTGAGGCCAGGCAGTCACTCCACTGATTTGATTTGTCTATCATCCAATGCTAGAGTAGGGGAGAGACTAGAGGTGTGGCCAGGCACAAGCTTCAGGCATTGGAGCAGTACATTGTGCCTACGCTCTGGCCACACCCCTAATGCCAGATGTTTGTGTCCCTTCCACAGCCTGCTTAGTGCCAAGGGAGCCAATCAAAACAATCAACATGGCACTCCCACCTTTTCATTGGCTGAGCGGCCCCTGGTCTGTTGATCACATTATTGTCAGAGAGATTCTGTATGAGGGGGAATGCATCGGTAGGCTGGCTGAATGATGGTTGTGACTAGACGAAAAACTGGCAGTGACTTTTTCATAGCAGGTTAGGAGAGCATTTCTGCTAATCCTAACCTTAACCTAATTCCGCATAAATTCTCTACACCTGCCGCGTTAATGCTCCTATCCTGCCACGTTAATTCTCCTAACCTGCCACGTTAATTCTCCTAACCTGCCACGTTAATTCTCCTAACCTGCCACGTTAATTCTCCTAACCTGCCACGTTAATTCTCCTAACCTGCCACGTTAATTCTCCTAACATGCCACGTTAATTCTCCTAACTTCCGGTTGTAGGTGTACTTCCTCTAGTCAGAACCATGAATGCTAGGCTGAGCGACAGACAGATGGACAGACAGATGGACAGACAGTCAGACATTCAGACAGACAGTACAGACAGTACAGACAGTACAGACAGTACAGACAGAGACAGAAAGACAGAGAAACTGTACAAACAGACAGTACAGTATATTCTGTATTCCTGAAACAACAACCTCCCCCTCCCTCTAAATTAAGCCTACACTATGTCACTTGTTTTGGAGCCGATTTCGCTGTGGGCTTTGAACGGGGCATCTGGCTCACGCTGAGTCATGCATGCAATCACTTTTCATTCGGTGGAAACTCCTTCCACTGGGTTAACCCGGGACAGATAATCGAATCCCCTCATTGTGAAAACGCTTGGCCAGGGGCGTATTCATTGTGCCGATTCTGTTGCCAAAACGTTTCTTAAAAATCGGAAGCAAACGGAAAGAAACGGGGAGACACCGACCTGAATTTGTCCAATAAAAACGCAAGTTTTGCTCTGTTTGCTTCCGTTTGGTTTCTTAAACGGTAAACGGGTTTCCGTAATGAATAGGCCCCAGGGGTGTCGTCATTACTGCAAACAACGAAAACTAGTGTTTCTATTGGACAGGTTCAACAAACAGGGAGGGATCTACCTGAATCTGTATTTTATTTGGACTATTTTCTTTTTTTAAACACTTTGTTGGTTACTACATGATTCCATATGTGTTATTTCATAGTTTTGATGTCTTCACTATTATTCTACAATGTATAAAATAGTACAAATAAAGAAAACCCCTGGAATGAGTAGGTGTGTCCAAACGTTTGTTTTTTTATAGTTTTTTTTATTTTTTATAATCAATTTAATTTTCGATATCAATAATTATATATATTTGTTTATATATAAAACATATGTATCGATATTAAAAATGATAATTTTGGGCGGAGAGAGCATTGAGACACAGTCTTCACATTATGTTGACTTAAAATTAAAATGTTAAAAATGATTCAATTGGATTTCTTTCCTACCGATGTACACAGAATACCCACCGTCTTCTCAAAACCTAACCCGACGATAGAATGTTTTTCAGCTGAACAATTACACTTTTTCTAATGCCAAAGACACACCAGAATAGCTTTCCAAGAGGCGTTGAGTCTTCCCGAATGGTCTGGTAGTCTCATTCCTGACTTGAATCTGCTTGTAAATCAGTGACAACCATTGAATATGTACATCAATGATTTCCAACTAAATTTACTGAGCTTGAGTATATTTTGACATGTTGCCCTAAGAATTGTGCAAGGTTAGTAGAATCTTATTCAAATGATTCACATCTGTAATGGCTGCCAAAAGATGCTTCCATTAGGTATTAACGCTGAGGGGTGAAGACATACGCAATAAATACATTTACATTTCTTGTTTCTTTTTATTCATTTGGAAAACTGTCACGTTTTTCTTTCACTTTGAAAAAAGAGGAGTAAATTATTTAGATCTATAAATATTTTTATTTATTTAATCCCTTTTTAGATGTAATTTTAATGTAGACTTGCAATAGAAACTGCACGCAAAAATAATCTCACCCCCATGAATTATCATTAAAAAAAATATTTTTTAAATGCAGTTAGATATAAAAAAATATCTATTTTCATATTGATAAATCGATGTTTATATCAAAATTCTAATTATTGACATAAAAAATGTTAAATTATTGATATAAAAAATAAATAAATAAAATTATTGATTTAAAATATATATATATACAATAATTAAAATTAAAAATAAATAAATATACAATTATTGATATATATATATATATCAATAATTGTATATTTATTTATTTTTAATTTTAATTATTGTATATATATATATTTTAAATCAATAATTTTATTTATTTATTTTTTATATATATTATTATATAGATATTGATATAAAAATTCTATGAAGATATTAGGTGGTGGGTCGTAGAAAGATATTTGCTTTAGTTCTCAAGATGATCAATCTCTGTCGAGGGAGGAGATAGTTAACATATTGCATATATTTATTTATTCTGAATACATTTCCGTTTGTTGGCAATGTCAATTCTTTCTATTTTGACTGACAGACAAACACCGCCAAGTACTAAACTGTAAACCAATCAAACTATCCATGGTACTGTCTCTGCTGATAACGTCTGCCAATCACGTTATCCGTACCTAAAGGTAGTAGACAGCTGGTGACATTTCGAGAGAGATCTCCATCTGACAAACTGCTATTGGGTAAAGTGAATCTCGTATGCCCAAATACTTCTCTGCAGATGCCACCGCAACATCTATTTTCTCTGATTTACGTTCCATTTCTGCGTTACAGTTCATAACCATTGCTAAGAAGACAACCTTACTGAAACATATATCACTCGTTGGCCTATCCCTCTGTGCTGGCACAGATCTACTACTCACAGGGATCCTCTCAGGAACTCTCACCCTTGACCCATCATTCACTACTTTCTTCACTGCCTCAGCATACGACACCTTCTGCACTTCTCTGACTCTAGCCACCTCAACCTGCCTCTTGCACCGGACACTTCCGATCCCCAGCAACATGGGCACTTCTACAGTCGACACACACAACTTTATCCACAGAAACTACACAATCCTCTATCCCATGTCCTCCTGCACTCTTCCCACATCTTGGAATCTCCCTCCTACAAACTGCTACGACATGACCATAAACGTGGCACCTGAAACACCGCAGTGGATTCGGCACAAAAGCTCAAACAGGATAACTGATATATCCTAACATGACCTTGCTGGTAAAGACTCTGACTCAAAACTCAAAAGGACTGTGAGTGACTCCTCTGTTTCACCACCGGGTCTGCCTTGCACCAAACAGTGGGCATCACAAAAACACGGAGGAGTCTTCAACTTCAATTGCTCCACCTCCACACTACTCCAGAAATCACTCCTTTCAATTGTGCCCTATTCCTAACCGCAAACCAAGAAAGTTGCGTGACAAGTAGAGCCAGCAGAAACACAAACAAATATCCCAAGTCCACTACAGGTTACCTTCACTGATTCAACTCCACCCAACTCCTTTCCCACCCACCCTGAAACCACAAAATGGATCCGTCAAAAGGCAAAAGGTCCACTTTCTCCAAAAACATTACTTCTACTGGACCAGATTCTTCTTTATCGTGTCCACTGATGCCAGGCTCGAGTTCCGAGCTCTTCACCACACCTTCCACCTTCCACCTCACCCACTTCCATTTCACCTCCAGAACTCGGTCTGGTGCCTGGATCACTCTGTTTGCACTTGACACCAATCTTCTTCGACATCCCATCTCCATTTTTTTTTAAAATCTCCGTATTCCTCCAATCCAACCTCTGCTTTCCTCATTCTCTTCTTCCCCTTTCCCCTCCTCCATTCCTCCTCAGAAATCCACCTTTCTGTGTCCCTGTCCCAACAATTCCTCTTCTCCCAACTTTGCTTCCGGCCCTAATAAAGTTTCTCCTTCCTTCGCGATTGTTCAACTTTATTTTAAAAATGTTTATTTATCTTTCGTCTCTGTCTTTCATAATGTTCCTTCAATTCACAACAGGCTGAACGTATCTCACCAGAGAAAGCATCCGAGCGAGCGAAACAGCGCCCCGCTGTCTCTGTAGGCCAGCTATCTGATGCTGTCTGGTCTAAAAGAGTATGACATTGTTGCCGTCGTAGCACTGAACGCAAGGGAAGCCAGCGAGCATTTGGCCTCCTTGATTAAAAAAAAGTATAAAACAATAACCAATCAGCATTGAGTTCAATTGTGAATGGTCCTGGCGCACCAAAAAAAAAAATGTCAAGGGAAGCCAGTTTGGATTTGGCTTCATTCCTATCAAATTGCATTGAAAGCATACGTCATTGACGGAAACAACTTGAATTGTTGCATCTCGTTACGTTGTTGTCCTCCGGTGGCTAGCTAGCTAGCTAAAATTGTCCCTTTGCTAAATTAGCCATGGATGGAGATAGGGATTTGGACTTGTGGTTTTACTTAACTTTCCATACTGGCCAATGATTATAACGGCGATTCTGATCCAACCATTAATTCATACATTGTGCCCCTGGTTTGAGAGGATGGAAGTTCAATATGTAGAAGGCTAAAATAACTAGCTAACGTTGCCCATGAAAACAAAGTTAGGCTAGCGAGCAAGAGTTTTAGCCAGGTAGCCTACGACAACAAACAATAAAAGTGGGTACTTTCTGACAGAGTGATAGACCGTTGCGTCAACATGAAAGAGAGGAGGAGGGCATTGGTGTTAGGTAGGGCAAGTCAACATGTTTTTCTTCTTGCACGGATGCGCGCGCGCACACACACACACAAATCAGAACCATGGACACACCCACATCATATTTAGCTTACGTTGATTGGACTAAATTGTTTTTTGTATCTTTCAGTTGTTAACGTAATAAACTAAGCAGAGATGATTTGATGATGTTGTAATGGTCCAGGCAGCTCCTGTTTTCTTTGTGACTTCCTGTAACTCTCTGTGGTTCTAAATCAAAAGTCGTTTAGTGGTCCGAAAATATCGTAAACGTTAACTTGCTTGACCATGCTGTAGGTCACGTAACTGTTTGTTACATCCAATATGCTTTGTGGACTTGCTCTCCGGTTCTGTGATGAAACAAAAGTGTGGTTGAATTTATTCTGCCACTGACATCTTAATGTCTCAGCCTTAGGCCTATATATCACGGTGTCGAGGCATACGAACTAACAGATTATAGAGCAAACAACGCAATTATCACAATACATAGGTTGTAACAGGTAATGAAATGGCTACCCGGACTATTTGCATTGTGTGCCCCCCCCAACGCCTCTTTTTACGCTACTGCTACTCTCTGTTCATCATATATGCATAGTCACTTTAACCATATCTACATGTACATACTACCTCAATCAGCCTGACTAACCGGTGTCTGTATGTAGCCTCGCTACTGTATATAGCCTGTCTTTTTACTGTTGTTTTATTTCTTTACTTACCTATTGTTCACCTAATACTTTTTTTGCACTATTGGTTAGAGCCTGTAAGTAAGCGTTTTACTGTGAGGTCTACTACACCTGTTGTATTCAGCGCACGTGACAAATAAACTTTGATTTGATATGGCTTTTTTTCCCTGACTTGACTTCCCCAGTCATTTTACCCACCGCTACTGAAGATCATACAAAGTTGCTGGAGTCCTGCTCCACCTTGCTGGCCCCGACTTCTATTTCTCATCTCACTTTGTCGATCCAGCTCCACTTTGCTGGCCCCGACTTCTATTCCTCATCTCACTCTGTCGATCCAGATCCACTTTGCTGGCCCCGACTTCTAGTCCTGCTCTCACGTTTTTGATCCAGCTCCACATTCCTTCTCCCAGCATCATTCTACCTCTTCCAAACTACATTCCTTTGCTGTGATGATTTATTTTATGAATTAATTACTGTTTCTCGCTTTTGTTACATGATATATTCAGCTCTCCTGTGTCCTGCTCCCAGAGATCAACCAAGTGCTATTAACCAAGCATAGGCTGATTCACTCACCTGTGTGGAGAACCATCCTACTGTGCTTGTTTGAGCATCTCGAAAACTAAATTGGAATGTAGAATTGGTTTAACAGGTGACAGATTATTTTACTATTGTAACCTGCGGTGAGGAGAATTATATTGTCCGCTTCAGGAGCCCAGGCTTGATGGTACATAGATGGTAGGTAGATGGTAGAGGACTCGTCTATGGATCACACAAGCTTTAGCTTGCATTCTGCACTTGTAACTAACTCTACATCGGTCAGCTACATTGGTGACCAGGGTGGGATCGTTTCGATACGCCTATGAGGCCTGGGCACACAAATGCTCCTAGAGAGAAGGGAGAATACTGAAGCATGTGTTGATGACAGTTCTACAGTCTCCACCATTCTCTATACCTTATAGTCCAATACATCTAACATGATCCATGCCCACCATGGTATTGGTTTATCATTCTCCATACCTTATATGTTCTCTCTGGAAACAACCCAGTAAGGAAGGAAACAACATCTCCAACCCGCTGATCCTCAACACTGGGGCCCCACAAGGGTGTGTTCTCAGCCCTCTCCTGTTCTCCCTGTTCACCCATGACTGCGTGGCCATGCAAGCCTCCAACTCAATCATCAAGTTTGCAAACGACACTACAGCGGTAGCTTGATTACCAACAACGACGAGACGGCCTACAGGGAGGAGGTGAGGGCCCTCGGAGTGTGGTGTCAGGAAAATAACCTCATACTCAACGCCAACAAAACAAAGGAGATGATCGTGGACTTCAGGAAACAGCAGAGTGAGCAACCTCATATCCACATCGATGGGACAGCAGTGGAGAAGGTGGAAAGTTTTAGTGTTTTTGACCGCACTCAGTCAGCTGTATAAGGAAATAAGCAAACATCAAAACGCCGACCCAGAGGCGGCACTCCTAGTGGCCGGGGACTTTAATGCAGGAAAACTGAAATCAGTCTTACCTCATTTCTATCAGCATGTTAAATGTGCACTTCCTTAACTTTGTTTGGTATACAATATTTCTAAGGCCTTAACCATGCATTTTTTATAAGCATGTTCCAGATAAATGTTCCTCTCTGTGTAAATTGGTTTTGTGAATGAAGAATTTGTCCTATATATTTATTACAACAAGATTTCTCAAGTAAGCCCACGCCTTCCAATCTGAATTCTGGATGAGAGGGAAATACTTACACACTCATCTCTAACATGTTGGCTCAGCATTCCCAAACAGTCCCATTTACAAGTCAGAATGTTGAACAAACTTAACTTCAACTTACTTTTCCTGTTGTCCTGATGATTTTATCCCGATGACGGAGGTAATCCGATACAAAATATCCACAGGGAAATGTTATCAACCCGACCTTCAGTATGCTGGTCTGTTTATCGGTTTTTATTTCCGGTTTTTATTTTCAATACTGATGCAATGCGCATGTGACAAACACTTGCACAATATGGCTGAGACTATTCTAACCACACAGACCAAAAGGCAAACAATTCCTGCTGATTGCGAGGAAACGTGCTAAGGTGGACTGCTTTGGTTACATTCGGCTATTGTTTACATATTGCGCATCACATCAAGAGATTGAAAATACAAGCAACACTTTAATGTGGATCCCTTATCTCCACCTCCTGTCATCAGAAGGACCTATAGCATGTACAACCTGTACATATCATTGTATTCAACATTCTGGCTTGAAGAGACAATTGCGTCTTTTTTAAGGGTGACTTCGGGTCAGACTGAAAATCCATGGAGCGAAACGGGGAGGGGCCTAACTTCATTTGTCCAATAGAAACTCTTGTTCTAACGTTCCATCTATGTCACCAGTTTTTTTAAGACGCTGATATTGCTGAACAATGGAGTATACAGAAAATTACAGATGTCCATGCAAGTACTGAATGTTAAATCAACCTAATAATCTTATGTGATCGTTCACGTAAATGGAGATACATTTGGACAGAAAATAAATTGTAATAAGTGTCACATTTCTGATCATTTTTGATCTGTGGTCGATTAGTTTCACTTCAGAAGTAAATACGTTGCGTAAACCAGACCCTCTCAATCGAGAGGTTAAATCGATGTCAGCCCTCGCTGTCGTCCAATAAGTGTTGTATCAACCGGACTAAACTACGCTGTGAAGATGTTTTTAACTTCTGCAATTCGATCTGTTGTATCGCAAACGGTATGGTTATAACAATGTACTTATGTTAAGCTAACATTATCAGTTAAGAATCATTACGTTTTATGAGAATTTAATGAAATATGTTGCATGACACTTGACAAGGACAAGCGGCCTAGCTAGCGGACTGGCTAGCTAGCTAGCTAGCAGCTAGCTACACCAGCCAATGTTACACTTTCATTAGAGTAATGATTTAGTCAAATATTAATATGAACAATAATGATGATTGAACGATTGTGAAAATATATATTGTCCTTGTCAGTTCGCTAGCTAAAGCTTCCTGACTGGCTAACTAGCTAACTGAGTTAGCCAGCGTAAAAGAGCCTTACATAGTTTTCTGGCTTACTAGTAAACAAACATACACTGTTCCTTGGCTAGTTAGCTTCACGGCTACCTTGCAACTTCGTAATCGTTTTGAATCACACTGGTCGTAATTATAACTGGTGCTGCGTTCCCCATACTGCCAAAATGTCCTGTTGGTATTGCAGTCTTTAATAAATTAGTTTTGGGTTGGTATTTAATAGAATCAAACCTTATGCACACATTAACATCCTTCTTCTCTGTCTCTTGTTCTGTCAATGGTCCATCTTCTCAGTCCAGGCAGGTCAGGAGTCTGCACCAGTCCGCTGCCAGAGCTGGAGCTGGGGGCATCTTTGTGGTGAGTGCTGCTGTGTAGGATCTGTAACCTCGCTGATTTCAACCAGACGTTTCATCAGAGAGCTTAGTCAGAAAGCCTTACTGTACTATATCCTTAATGTGACTAGCCTCAGAAGCCCAGGCTTCTTACCACCCAAGACGAGATTTGGATGTATGACACCACAAGGCTCGTCTGGGTACCAGTCTCTTTAGCTAACATTCCACTCCTTGCCATTCCTGTCATTTGCCAAAGAGACTGGCGTTTCGGCAATCTTAACGTTCAATATGCAGACGTATTTACGGCACAGTTGTTGATTGCTGGTTGGATATTTTCCATGACAACATTATGGAATATAGGGTGTGTGCAAATTTGGTGCAATATAGAAAAGGATAATTTTAAGAACAACAACAAACAATAAACCTATGATCTGCTGCGATAATTCCATTGTGAGAAGGCAGTGTCAATACAAGATCATGTTGTTCAATGTGCCTAGAGAGGACTCCGTAATGAGAGAGAAATCATAAAAAATATTAGCCTACAAGATTCAATTGAGCTACGTTTACTTCAGTTGCATCCTATAAATGAAGGAAAAGAAACGGAAATTGGCACCTGTCGTCATTCCTCACATGTATTTCAGAAAGTATTCACACCCCTTTACTTTTTCCGCATTTTGTTATATTACAGCCTGAATTTAAAACGGATTAAATTTAGATTTTTTTGGAGTCACTGGCCTACTACACACAATATCACATCATGCCAAAGTGGAATTGTTTTTAGATATTTTATTTTTTTAACAAATTAATTATATGAAAAGCTGAAATGTCTTGAGTCAATAAGTATTCAACCCCTTTGTTATGGCAACAAGTCACATAATAAGTTGCATGTACTCACTCTGTGTGCAATAATGGTGTTTAACAAGATTTGTGAATGACTACCTCATCTCTGTACCCACACACATACAATTATCTGTAAGGTCCCTCAGTCGAGCAGTGAATTTCAAACACAGATACAACCACAAAGACCAGGGAGGTTTTCCAATGCCTCACAAAGAACGTCAACTATTGGTCAAATAAAAAGAGGACATTGAATATCCCTTTGAGCATAGTGCATTGAGTTAGCAAGGACGCCTGTATCTTTGTCATGACTGGGTGTATTGATACTCCATCCAGAGTGTATTAATTACACTCTGGATGGTGTATCAATACACCCAGTCATGATAAAGATACAGGCGTCCTTCCTAACTCAATTGCCGGAGAGGAAGGAAACCACTTCTCCTGAATACATGTTATGTTTGGGTCAAATCCAATACAACACATTACTGAGTACCACTCTGCATATTTTCAAGCATAGTGGTGGCTGCATCATGTTATGGGTATGCTTGTAATCGTTAAGGATTGGGACGTTTTTCAGGATAAAAAAAAAATACTTCATGGAGCTAAGCACAGACAAAATCCTAGAGGAAAACCCTGGTTGTCTGCTTTCCACCAGACACTGGGAGATGAATTCACCTTTCTGCAGAACAATAACCAAAAACACAAGGCCAAATCTACACTGCAGTTGCTTACCAAGATGGCATTGAATGTTCCTGAGTGGCCTAGTTACAGTTTTGACATAAACCTGCTTCAAAATCTATGGCAAGACCTAAAAACGGTTGTCTAGCCAACCAATTTGACAGAGCTTGAAGAATTTTGAGAAGAATAATGGGCAAATGTTGTACAATCCAGGTGTAGAAAGCTCTTAGAGACTTACCCAGAAAGACTCACAGCTGTAATCGCTGCTAAGGGTGCTTCTACGAAGTATTGACTCGGGTGTGAGTACTTGTGTAAATATGAGAGTGCATTCGTAAAGTATCCAGATCCCTTCACTTGTTCCACATTTTGTTACATTACAGCCTTATTCTAAAATGGATTAAATACTTTCCCCCTTCACACAATACCCCATAATGACAAAGCAAAAACAGACATTTTTACAAATGTATAAAAAACAGAAATACCTTACTTGCATAAATATTCAGACCCTTTATTATGAGAAACATGGGAGAAACAAACGTACAGTCAATAACACAATAGAAAAAGTCTATATACAGTGAAGTAAGGCAATAAATAGGCCATAGTAGCGAAGTAATTACAATTTAGCAATGTGCAGAAGATGAATGTGCAAGTAGAGATACTGGTGTGCAAAGGAGCAAGAGGGTAAGTAATAATATGGGGATGAGGTAGTTGGGTGTGCTATTTACAGATGGGCTGTGTACAGGTACATGATGCTGATGCTTAAAGTTAGAGAGGGAGATATAAGACTCCAGCTTCAGTAATTTTTGCAATTAGTTCCAGTCATTGGCAGCAGAGAACTAGGAAAGGTGGCCAAAGGAAGTGTTGGCTTTGGGGATGACCAGTGAAATATACCTGCTGGAGCGCATGCTACGGGTGGGTGCTGCTATGGTGATTAGTGAGCTGAGATAAGGCGGGGCTTTACCTAGCAAATACTAATAGATGACCTGGAGTCAGTGGGTTTGGTGACGAATATGTAGTGAGGGCCAGCCAACGAGAGCATACAGGTCGCAGTGGTGGGTGATATGGGGCTTTGGTGACGAAACGGATGGCACTGTGATAGACTACATCCAGTTTGCTGAGTAGAGTGTTGGGGGCTACTTTGTAAATGACATCGCCAAAGTCAAGGATCAGTAGGATAGTCAGTTTTACGAGGGTATGTTTGGCGGCATGAGTGAAGGAGGCATTGTTGCGAAATAGGAAGCCGATTTTAGATTTAATTTTGGATTGGAGATGCTTAATGTGAGTCTGGAAGGAGAGTTTACAGTCTAACCAGACACCTAGGTATTTGTAATTGTCCACATATTCTAAGTCAGAACCGTCCAGAGTAGTGATGCTAGTCGGGCAGGAGGGTGCGGGCAGCAATTGGTTGAATAGCATGCACTTAGTTTTACTAGTATTTAAAAGCAGTTGGAGACCACAGAAGGAGAGTTGTATGGCGTTGAAGCTCCTTTGGAGGTTTGTTAGTACAGTGTCCAAAGAAGGGCCAGATGTATACAGAATGGTGTCGTCTGCGTAGAGGTGGATCAGAGAATCACCAGCAGCAAGAGCGAAATCATTGATATATACAGAGAAGAGAGTCGGCCCGAGAAGTTGCTGCAGGGGGTGCTGAGATGTTGCCCTTTCAGAACATCAGCTGTTTGGATTTGGGTGAAGGAGAAGCAGGGGGGGCTTAGGAAAGTTTCTGGGTGGTGCAGAGCAGTTGGCAGGGGTAGGGGTAGCCAGGTGGAAAGCATGGCCAGCTGTAGAAAAATGCTTATTGAAATTACCGATTATTGTAGATTTATCGGAGGTGACAGTGTTTCCTATCCTCAGTGCAGTGGGCAGCTGGGAGGAGGTGTTCTTATTCTCCATGGACTTTAGTGTCCCAAACCTTTTTGGAATTAGTGCTACAGGAAACAAATTTCTGTTTGAAAGAGCTAGCCTTAGCTTTCCTAACTGACTGAGTATATTGGTTCCTGACTTCCCTGAAAAGTTGCATATCGCGGGGGCTATTCGATGCTAATGCAGAACGCCACAGGATGTTTTTGTTCTGGTCAAGGGCAGTGAAGTCTGGGTTGAACCAAGGGCTATATCTTTTAGTTATATATTTTTTTAAATGGGGCATGCTTATTTAAGATGGTGAGGAAAGCACTTTTGAAGAGCAACCAGGCATCCTCTACTGATGGGATGAGGTCAATATCCTTCCAGGATACCCGGGCCAGGTTGATTAGAAAGGCCTGCTCGCTGAAGTGTTTTTAGAGAGCGTTTGACAGTGATCAGGGGTGGTCGTTTGACCGTGGACCCATTACGCACGTAGGCAATGAGGCAGTGATCGCTGAGATCCAGGTTGAAGACAGCAGAGGTGTATTTAGAGGGCAAGTTGGTCAGGATGATATCTAAGAGGGTGGCCATGGTAACGTATTTAGGGTTGTACCTAGTAGGTTCCTTGATAATTTGTGTCGGATTGTGTCGGGGTACAGATCTGGGGAAGGGAACCAAAACATTTCTGCAGCATTGAAGGTCCCCAAGAACACAGTAGCCTCCATCATTCTTAAATAGAAGAAGTTTGGAACCACCAAGACTCTTCCTAGAGCTGGCCGCCCGGACAAACTGAGCAATCGGGGGAGAAGGGCCTTGGTCAGGGAGGTGATCAAGAACCTGATGGTCACTCTGACAGAGTTCCAGAGTTCCTCAGTGGAGATGGGATAACCTTCCAGAAGGACAACCAGCTCTGCAGCACTCTACCAATCAGGCCTTTATGGTAGAGTGGCCAGACAGAAGCCATTCCTCAGTAAAAGGCACATGACAGCCCCTTGGAGTTAGCCAAAAGGCACCTAAAGGACTCTCTGACCATGAGAAACAAGATTATCTGGTCTGATGAAACCAAGATTGAACTCTTCGGCCTGAATGGCAATCATCACATCTGGAGGAAACCTGGCACCATCCCTACGGTGAAGCATGGTGGTGGCAGCATCATGCTGTGGGGATGTTTTTCAGCTGCAGGGACTGGGAGACTAGTCAGGATCGAGGCAAAGATGAATGGAGTAAAGTACAGAGATCCTTGATGAAAACCTGCTCCAGAGCGCTCAGGACCTCAGACTGGGGCGAAGGTTCACCTTCCAACAGGACAACGACCCTAAGCACACAGCCAAAACAACGCAGGAGTGACTTCAGGACAAGTCTCTGAATGGCCTTGAGTGGCCCAGCCAGAGCCCGGATTTGAACCCAATCTAACGTCACTGGAGAGACCTGAAAATAGCTGTGCAGCAACGCTCCCCATCCAACCTGACAGAGCTTGAAGATCTGCAGAGAAGAATGGGAGAAACTCCCCAAATACAGGTGTGCCAAGCTTGTAGCATCATACCCAAGAAGACTCGAGGCTGTAATCACTGCCAAAGGTGCTTCAACAAAAGTACTGAAAACGGTCTGAAACGGTCTGAATACTTATGTAAATGTGATGTTATTTTTAATACATTTGCAAAAATGTCTAAATCTGTTTTTTTGCTTTGTCATTATGGGGTATTGTGTGTAGATGGGTGAGATAATCTATTTAATCCATTTTGAAGTCGGGCTGTAACATTTTGGGGGTAATAAGTCGAGGTGTCTGAAATATTTAAGGAGACACTATGCTAATCATCATGTCTGTTTAAAAATATAAGTTATTCTAATTTCAGTTATATTATTTGTCCATCCTCTCTTATTAACAGATTAAGTCCAGACTGGATACTTTCGGATAAACTTTCTGAATGGAGAGAATTAGTGAACTCACAAACCCTAAAAGGACCCGTCCGTCAAAGACACCAGAACAGCTCAGATGCAATTCACATTTCTCCTTTCCTAAAAACTTATTCAAAACTTAGGCTCACCTTCAAATCTAGGCTGTAGCCAATCAGAAAGTAGGCCTAGGCTACATAATAGCATAATGCTATTATAATGTAGCCTATCAAATTATTTGACAAGGAAAGTTAAGGTGGAAGAGAGACAGCTATAGTATTACTAAATATGTTGGTTATGTAATTATTGGCCCAATATTTATCATACATCTCTGCTGGCGCTGGCATCTCCTGTCTCCTCATTCTCTCTGTATTCATCTTATTGAAGCGGTAGTCCCAGAAGTAGCAATATGCATTGAGTGGACAAAACATTAGGAACACCTTCCTAATATTGAGTTGCACCCCCCTTTTTGCCCTCAGAACAGCCTCACTTCGTCGGGGCATGGGACTCTACGGGGTGTTGAAAAGCGTTTCCACAGGGATGCTGGTCCATGTTGACTCCAATGCTTCCCACAGTGTCGAGTTGGCTGGATGTCCTGTGGGTGGTGGAACATTCTGGATACACACGGGAAACTGTTGAGTGTGAAAAACCCAGCAGCGTTGCAGTTCTTGACACAAACCGGTACGCCTGGCACCTACTACCAAACCCCCGTTCAAAGGCACTTAAATATTTTGTCTTGTTCATTCACCCTCTGAATGGCACACAATCCATGTCTCAGTTGTCTCAAGGCTTAAAAATCCTTCTTTAACCACCTGTCTCCTCCCCTTCATCTACACTGATTGAAGTGGATTTAACAAGTGACAACAATAAGGGATCATAGCTTTCACCTGGATTCACCTGGTCAGTCTGTCATGGAAAGAGCAGGTTTCATGTTGGTTACTAATTTTGAACAAAACCAAAATATATATTTGAGGAAAGAAGCACCTTGCTCTTGCTTGCTGGATATACAGCGTTCACAATGAACTGGCGGGGAACTTTTGAATGGCGAGAACCTCTCTGGTGTGATCCCATTGGCTGGTGGTCAAAATGCAATAAACAGGAACCCTCTGTTCTGCCCAATGTTTATGTTTACAATCAAATTGATGAAGGACTTTGTTTTCCTATCAGTATTTTAATTTGCATAAACATTGTGATTTGGAGGATAGCTGTGAGGGTTATCAAATCCTCTGATCTTCTCGCTTATTAATGATAGAATGTTCATATTTGAAGATTTCCCGAAAGGCTAGTCTCTTTGGCAAATTACAGGAGAGGCAAGGCGTGGAAATGTAAAGGCTGAACAGAGACCGCAACCATTGGTGGAAAAAGTACCCAACTGTCATACTTGAGTAAAAGTAAAAAATACCTTTTTTTAATAGAAAATGACTGAAGTAAAAAAAAAAAAAAAAGTCACCCAGTAAAATGCTACGTGTGTAAAAGTATTTTGTTTAAAATAATAAAGTATAAATCATTTCAAATTCCTTATTAAGCAAACCAGATGACACCGTTTTATTTTATTTATTTACAGAAAGCCACGGGCACACTCCAACACTCAGACATAATTTCTAAATGAAGCATTTGTGTTTAGTGACTCCTCCAGATCAGAGGCAGTAGGGATGACCAGGGATGTTCTCTGTTTAGTGAGTCCTCCAGATCAGAGGCAGTAGGGATGACCAGGGATGTTCTCTGTTTAGTGAGTCCACCAGATCAGAGGCTAGAAGGGATGACCAGGGATGTTCTCTGTTTAGTGAGTCCTCCAGATCAGAGGCAGTAGGGATGACCAGGGATGTCCTCTGTTTAGTGAGTTCACCAGATCAGAGGCTAGAAGGGATGACCAGGGATGTCCTCTGTTTAGTGAGTCCACCAGATCAGAGGCTAGAAGGGATGACCAGGGATGTTCTCTGTTTAGTGAGTCCTCCAGATCAGAGGCTAGAAGGGATGACCAGGGATGTCCTCTTTTTAGTGAGTCCTCCAGATCAGAGGCTAGAAGGGATGACCAGGGATGTTCTCTGTTTAGTGAGTCCTCCAGATCAGAGGCAGTAGGGATGACCAGGGATGTTCTCTTGATAAGTGTGTGAATTTGACTATTTTCCTGTCCTGCTAAGCATTCAAAATGTAATGTACTTTTTGGTGTCAAGGAAAATGTATGGAGTAAAAAGTACATTATTTTCTTCAGGAATGTAGTGAAGTAGAAGTAGTCAAATGTAAAGTACAGATAACCCCCCAAAAACTTCTTAAGTAGTACTTTAAAGTATTTTTACTTAAGTACTTTACACCACTGGCTAACACAAGACTATGATGTGACTAACACTAGGAACCTTAAGTCAATATGACCATATCTCCAACAAGGCCATGGCTTGTTACGAACATGTTCAAGTACACTGTTGTCAAGGTCTGGCCTACTCAACTATATGAACCAGCCTTTCATACGCATTGCATCATGCAACTAGTGTTGGATGTTATATTAAAAAATATATATATATTGCGATACTCTACTGTATATACAAATATATATATTCCGATACTCTACTGTGTATATACAAATATATATATTGCGATACTCTACTGTATATACAAATATATATATATATATTGCGATACTCTACTGTATATACAAATATATATATATATTGCGATACTCTACTGTATATATATATATATTGCGATACTCTACTGTATATACACATATATTGCGATACTCTATATATACATATATATTGCGATACTCTACTGTATATATATATATTGCGATACTCTACTGTATATACAAAAACAAACGATCTCCCCGTCACTAGATGTCATGTGTTAGTGGTTGAAACAACATCACGTGGTTGTTGCTTCTGCTCGGGTGATGGAAACATGGCATGGTAACAGTCCCTTGGCAGAGAGACATGTTATATTGTCTTAAGAGAACAGATTCAACTAAGCCCTTCCTACATGAGCTACAACCATGGCTTGTGCATTTTCACGATGACCATTTTAGCCAGATTTTAAAAATAGGATAGGAGTATTTACTGTTCACCAGGGGGCAGTGGCACATTCCCTGTAGTGCCAATATGGCTGCGTTTACACAAGGTGTGTAATTCAGAGATTTTTTTTTTCTTCACTAATCGGTGTTTTTGACCAATCACACATCAGTACTTTGTACACAATTGTTTTCAGAGCTGATCTAATTGGTCAAAAGACCAATTAGTGAGAGAAAAATTCTGAATTGGTCTTCCTGTGAACTCGGCTTATGTTGTTGGATACAGCACTCCTATTGGTGTAGACAGAGGCTATATCTCAATCGCCTTGGGCTTCTATGGGGGAGATTGTCCTTTTCCTGATGAGTTGGTAGCTTTACTAATTTGACATTTTTTTTTAAACTAATACAATATGTTTTTAGTTTGGCAGGTACTGGTAGGACTGACTTCAATATAATGATTAATCTGCTGTTTTTCTTTCCACTGTAGCACAGAGACACACCTGACAACAACCCAGATACTCCTTTTGAGTTCACTGTGGACAACCTGAAGGTGAGTGGATGATGTCAGAGCATTATTATTTTAAAGAAAATGACTGCAAATCAAGACTAAACAACAAAAAAACGATTAAAAACAACGGTTTATTACAATGTTAAATCACATCAATTTCACAACTTTTAACTCATTTTTTTATGAAGGAAGCTTTTATAAACAATCACATTCTCTGTTCTTATCAACAAACCACATCATAATACCCTCACTAATGAAAGCTGTTTGTTGTTTTAGAGGATTGATGCTATCATTAGTATGTACCCAGAAGGCTACAAGCAGGCCGCCACCATCCCCGTGTTGGACCTGGCTCAGAGACAGCATGGGTGGCTCCCCATCTCAGCCATGAACAAGGTAAATAAATCAATCAATATCCCGACCGAGGGCATCTGTTTGCTTCAGGATAGAGTATGTTAATCTGGTTTGCTTTTGTAGCAACATATTTTAAATAGACATAATCAGAATGGATGAGGGATGTGCTGATGTACATTTCTAGAACCATAGAATGACATAGAATCTCTATTTGCAGACCAGGGGCGTGATCAGTAGGCGACGAGCCATTGTAGAAACCCAGTTCATTATCCATTACAGGACTGGTTACGCTCAACTCAATGCTACACCTTTTGTTTGTTAATGAGCCTCCGTTTTTCCTCTCTTCTCCCAGGTGGCCGAGGTGCTTGACGTCCCTCCGATGAGGATCTATGAGGTAGCGACGTTCTACACCATGTTCCTGAGGCAGCCGGTGGGCAAGTACCACATCCAGATCTGCACTACAACTCCCTGCATGCTTTGCGACTCCGACAGCATCCTGGAGGCCATCCAGAACAAACTGGGTAAGAGAGCAACAGGCGGACCCAGACATGAAGGGGATCAAAGTGAAGATGGAAAAACAGATGTTGATTTTTTTATTATTTTTTATTATTGTGTATATGACAGATGAACATGTGTCTCTGTGGCCATTTTGGTTTTTTGACCTCACATGGTGGGGTTTTATGATAGGCCAGTAGGAGGATGGGTTATTGGACATTTGGTTTGTGATGGGCCAGTAGGAGGATGGGTTATTGGACATTTGGTTTGTGATGGGCCAGTAGGAGGATGGGTTATTGGACATTTGGTTTGTGATAGGCCAGTAGGAGGATGGGTTATTGGACATTTGGTTTGTGATAGGCAACTCCGTTACATTCATTGTTTGATTGGGATAAAGTCATGCATAAAACGATGGAAGTGGCCTGTAGACCAAAGTCCTACTCATAGAATGGAGAGAGAAGGGAATATAGGATATGTTTGTTTTATTAACTGCTAGTAGTAGACACAAGATGCACTTCATGACCAAAAGTATGTGGACACCTGATTCCAAAATAGCCCCCGTTTTGCTGCTATAACAGCCTCCACTCTTCTGGGAAGGCTTTCCACTAGATGTTGGAACATTGCTGCTATAACAGCCTCCACTCTTCTGGGAAGGCTTTCCACTAGATGTTGGAACATTGCTGTTATAACAGCCTCCACTCTTCTGGGAAGGCTTTCCACTAGATGTTGGAACATTGCTGTGGGGACTTGCTTCCATTCAGCCTCAAGAGCATTAGTGAGGTCAGGCACTGATGTTGGGCGATTTAGGTCTGGCTCGTAGTCGGCGTTCCAATTCGTCCCAAAGCTGTTCGATGGGGTTGAGGTCAGGGCTCTGTGCAGGCCAGTCAATTTCTTCCACACCGATATCAACAAACCATTTCTGTATGGACCTTGCTTTGTGCACGGGGGCATTGTCATGCTGAAACAGGAAAGGGCCTAACCCCACACTGTTGCGACAAAGTTGGAAGCACAGAATCATCTAGAATGTCATTGTATACTGTAGCGTTAAGACTTCCCTTCACTAGAACTAAGGGGCCGAACCATGAAAAACAGCCCCAGACCATTATTCCTCCTCCACCAAACTTTACAGTTGGCACTATGCATTGGGGCAGGTATCGTTCTCCTGGCATCTGCCAAACCCAGATTCGTCTGTCGAACTGCCAGATGGTGAAGCGTGATTCAACACGCCAGAGAACGCGTTTCCACTGCTCCAGAGTCCAGTGGTGGTGAGCTTTACACCACTCCAGCTGACGCTTGGCATTGTGGTTTTAGGGTTGTGTGCGGCTGCTCGGCCATGGAAACCCATTTCATGACGCCCCCGACTAACAATTCTTGTGCTGACGTTGCTTCCAGAGGCAGTTTGGAACTCGGTAGTGAGTGTTGCAACCGGGGACAGGCGGTTTTTAAGCGCTATGCTCTTCAACACTTGGCGGTCCTGTTCTGTGAGCTTGTGTGGCCTACCTCTTCCTGACTGAGCTGTTGTTCCTCGACGTTTCCACTTCACATTAACAGCCCTTACAGTTGACCGGGGGGCAGCTCTAGCAGGGCAGAAATTTAACACGCTGACTTGTTGGAAAGGTGGCATCCTATGACGGTGCCACGTTGAAAGTCAGAGTTTTTCAGTAAGGCAATTCTACTGCCAATGTTTGTCTATGGAGATTGCATGGCTGTGTGGTCGATTTTATACACCTGTCAGCAACGATGTGGCTGAAATAGCCAAATCCACTCATTTGAAGAGGTGTCCACATACTGCTGTATATATAGTGTAGTTAGTCCACATACTGCTGTATAGATAGTGTAGTTAGTCCACATACTGCTGTATATATAGTGTAGTTAGTCCACATGCTGCTGTATATATAGTGTAGTTAGTCCACATACTGCTGTATAGATAGTGTAGTTAGTCCACATACTGCTGTATAGATAGTGTAGTTAGTCCACATACTGCTGTATATATAGTGTAGTTAGTCCACATACTGCTGTATAGATAGTGTAGTTAGTCCACATGCTGCTGTATATATAGTGTAGTTAGTCCACATACTGCTGTGTATATAGTGTAGTTAGTCCACATACTGCTGTATATATATAGTGTAGTTAGTCCACATACTGCTGTATAGATAGTGTAGTTAGTCCACATACTGATGTGTATATATAGTGTAGTTAGTCCACATACTGCTGTATATATAGTGTAGTTAGTCCACATACTGCTGTATATATAGTGTAGTTAGTCCACATACTGCTGTATATATAGTGTAGTTAGTCCACATACTGCTGTATATATAGTGTAGTTAGTCCACATACTGCTGTATATATAGTGTAGTTAGTCCACATACTGCTGTATAGATAGTGTAGTTAGTCCACATACTGATGTGTATATATAGTGTAGTTAGTCCACATACTGCTGTATATATAGTGTAGTTAGTCCACATACTGCTGTATAGATAGTGTAGTTAGTCCACATACTGCTGTATAGATAGTGTAGTTAGTCCACATACTGCTGTATAGATAGTGTAGTTAGTCCACATACTGCTGTATAGATAGTGTAGTTAGTCCACATACTGATGTGTAGTTAGTCCACATACTGCTGTATATTTAGTGTAGTTAGTCCACATACTGCTGTATATATAGTGTAGTTAGTGTGTCCCAAAAAAGATAATGAAGAATGGCTGAAGGCTATAGTCTATAGATGTGTACTGTTCTTCTGTCCTGCTGTGAGACTGTTCATTACTGCTCGGCACCAGTCAAGTTCAAATAGGGTAAACCATATTATCTGTCACATTACGATTTTGTTACCAATCGACAATGGCTGTCAATCGTCGTAGATAGATGATGCTATTGTAATATCGCCCAACCCCCGTGTACGCAACAGTAATGGATTGTTTAGAGTCGAGCATTTAAGCTAGCTTCGGAGATCTAGGAGAACTAAGAATCAATAAAAAAAAAAAATCACTACTTAACGATGATCGCTAAACCTACTGTCAATTTTCTTGTGAATATGAAGTCGGTTCTTGTGCAGTGTCTAGATGCTGGGTTCCAGTCGGTTTCTGCTCTCTTGTCAACTCTTTATCCAATTGTCATGCAGAACATGTTTGGGTTGACAATAGCACAAACTGATCTGGGATCAGTTCACCAATCCTTCCATCAGATCAGTCTTAAAAGCCTAAACATCTTCTTCCTCCTCCTCCCTCAGGCATCAAGGTAGGAGGGATGACGTCAGACAAGATGTTCTCTCTAATAGAGGTGGAGTGTCTTGGTGCCTGTGTTAACGCCCCCATGGTCCAGATCAACGACAACTACTACGTGAGTATACTATATCTGGGAATGGCCAAGAACCTCACCATGGGGCCTCCCGGGTGGCGCAGTGGTCTAGGGCACTGCATCGCAGCGCTAGCTGTGCCACCAGAGACTCTGGGTTTGACCGGGAGGTCCGTGGGGCGACGCACAATTGGCCTAGCGTCGTCCGGGTTAGGGAGGGTTTGGCCGGTAGGGATATCCTTGTCTCATCGCGCACCAGCGACTCCTGTGGCGGGCCGGGCGCAGTGCGCGCTAACCAAGGTCGCCAGGTGCACGGTGTTTCCTCCGACACATTGGTGCGGCTGGCTTCCGGGTTGGAGGCGCGCTGTGTTAAGAAGCAGTGCGGCTTGGTTGGGTTGTGTTTCGGGGGACGCATGGCTTTCGACCTTCGTCTCTCCCGAGCCCGTACGGGAGTTGTAGTGATGAGACAAGATAGTAACTACTAACAATTGGATACCACGAAATTGGGGAGAAAAAGGGGGTAAAATAATAAAAAATAAAAAAATACTTATGTGCCGATTCAATATGTATTGAGATTCAATACTGTGATTTTTTTATTGCGATTCGATGTTCCAAACAATATTGCTCACCATATGTCTGAACTGGTTTTATGATGTCAGGATGGTTTTACTGGGTAAATAGACTGGTTTTATGATGTCAGGATGGTTTTACTGGGTAAATAGACTGGTTTTATGATGTCAGGATGGTTTTACTGGGTAAATAGACTGGTTTTATGATGTCAGGATGGTTTTACTGGGTAAATAGACTGGTTTTATTTACATTTACATTTAAGTCATTTAGCAGACGCTCTTATCCAGAGCGACTTACAAATTGGTTTTATGATGTCAGGATGGTTTTACTGGGTAAATAGACTGGTTTTATGATGTCAGGATGGTTTTACTGGGTAAATAGACTGGTTTTATGATGTCAGGATGGTTTTACTGGGTAAATAGACTGGTTTTATGATGTCAGGATGGTTTTACTGGGTAAATAGACTGGTTTTATGATGTCAGGATGGTTTTACTGGGTAAATAGACTGGTTTTATGATGTGTCAGGATGGTTTTACTGGGTAAATAGACTGGTTTTATGATGTGTCAGGATGGTTTTACTGGGTAAATAGACTGGTTTTATGATGTGTCAGGATGGTTTTACTGGGTAAATAGACTGGTTTTATGATGTGTCAGGATGGTTTTACTGGGTAAATAGACTGGTTTTATGATGTGTCAGGATGGTTTTACTGGGTAAATAGACTGGTTTTACGATGTCAGGATGGTTTTACTGGGTAAATAGACTGGTTTTATGATGTCAGGATGGTTTTACTGGGTAAATAGACTGGTTTTATGATGTGTCAGGATGGTTTTACTGGGTAAATAGACTGGTTTTACGATGTCAGGATGGTTTTACTGGGTAAATAGACTGGTTTTATGATGTCAGGATGGTTTTACTGGGTAAATAGACTGGTTTTATGATGTCAGGATGGTTTTACTGGGTAAATAGACTGGTTTTATGATGTCAGGATGGTTTTACTGGGTAAATAGACTGGTTTTACGATGTCAGGATGGTTTTACTGGGTAAATAGACTGGTTTTATGATGTCAGGATGGTTTTACTGGGTAAATAGACTGGTTTTACGATGTCAGGATGGTTTTACTGGGTAAATAGACTGGTTTTATGATGTCAGGATGGTTTTACTGGGTAAATAGACTGGTTTTATGATGTCAGGATGGTTTTACTGGGTAAATAGACTGGTTTTATGATGTGTCAGGATGGTTTTACTGGGTAAATAGACTGGTTTTATGATGTGTCAGGATGGTTTTACTGGGTAAATAGACTGGTTTTATGATGTCAGGATGGTTTTACTGGGTAAATAGACTGGTTTTATGATGTCAGGATGGTTTTACTGGGTAAATAGACTGGTTTTACGATGTCAGGATGGTTTTACTGGGTAAATAGACTGGTTTTATGATGTCAGGATGGTTTTACTGGGTAAATAGACTGGTTTTATGATGTCAGGATGGTTTTACTGGGTAAATAGACTGGTTTTATGATGTCAGGATGGTTTTACTGGGTAAATAGACTGGTTTTATGATGTCAGGATGGTTTTACTGGGTAAATAGACTGGTTTTACGATGTCAGGATGGTTTTACTGGGTAAATAGACTGGTTTTACTGGGTGATGTCAGGATGGTTTTACTGGGTAAATAGACTGGTTTTATGATGTCAGGATGGTTTTACTGGGTAAATAGACTGGTTTTACGATGTCAGGATGGTTTTACTGGGTAAATAGACTGGTTTTATGATGTCAGGATGGTTTTACTGGGTAAATAGACTGGTTTTATGATGTCAGGATGGTTTTACTGGGTAAATAGACTGGTTTTACGATGTCAGGATGGTTTTACTGGGTAAATAGACTGGTTTTACGATGTCAGGATGGTTTTACTGGGTACATAGACTGGTTTTATGATGTATTAGGATAGTTTCATTGTCTGAATATGGATCTGCTTTGTGATGTGTTGCTGCCCTCTTGTGTACAGGAGGACCTGAGTCCTAAAGACATGGATCAGATCATCGATGAGCTGAAAGCTGGAAAAGTCCCTCTGCCTGGACCCAGGTATGAATGTCTATCGCCTCGTATCATATTTACAGTCCTGTGTTTTGCGCGGCATAGTAATATTTTATCCTTTATTTTAAAATGTAAGCAATTGACTGAGGATGGTGCTAGACCATCTGACAAAGAATTTGGGAAATTTGATGAAAAACCTTTTAATTTTTTAAAAATAATGTTTTAAATCCAGTCATGTCACATGATTGCGAGAAACACAGGGCCCTAACTCGTATACAATGTAACAGCATGTTGTTCAGCACTGAACTGTGTCGACGACATAGTACCGGACTGGTGCCTATCCATACAATGTAACAGCATGTGTTTCTTGTCTAGCAGTGAACTATGAAGACTAACGTTTTGACAAACACTGGTGCTTTTTACAACCGGTTGATCGTTGAATCTAGCAAAGAAATTGATAGAGATCTAAGTAAACTATTGTTTCGTGTGTGTGGTGCATTCGGAAAGTATTCAGACCCCTTCACTTTTTCCACATTTTGTTACGTTACAGCCTTATTCTAAAATGGATTAAATTGTTTCCCCCCCCAATCAACACACAATACCCCCATAATGACAAAGCAAAACACATGTTTTTAGAAATGTTAGTACATTTATCATTAAAAAAGATCACATTTCCATAACTATTCAGACCGTTTACTTAGTATTTTGTTGAAGCACCTTTTGGCAGCGATTACAGCCTTGAGTCTTCTTGGGTATGACGCTACATACAAGCTTGGCACATCTGTATTTAGGGAGTTAATCATTCTTCTCTGCAGATCCTCTCAAGCTCTGTCAGGTTGGATGGGGAGTGTCGCTGTACAGTTATTTTCAGGTCTCTCCAGAGATGTTCAAGTCCAGGCTCTGGCTGGGCCACTCACGGACATTCAGAGACTTGTCCCGAAGCCACCCCTTCGTTATCATGACTGTGTGCTTAGGGTCGCTGTCCTGTTGGAAGGTGAATCTTCGCCCCAGTCTGAGGTCCTGAGCACTCTGGAACAGGTTTTCAGCAAGGATCTCTTTGTACTTTGCTCCGTTCATCTTTCCCTCGATCCTGACTAGTCTTCCAGTCCCTGCCGCTGAAAAACACCCCCACAGCATGATGCTGCCACCACCATGCTTCACTGTAGGGATGGTGCCAGGTTTCCTCCAGACGTGACACTTGGCATTCAGGCCAAAGAGTTCAATGTCCTTGAGTGGCCCAGCTAGAGCCCGGACGTGAACCCGATCTAACATCTCTGGAGACCTGAAAACAGTTGTGCAACAACGCTCCCCATCCAACCTGAGAGGATCTGCAGAGAAGAATGGGAGAAACTCCCCAAATACAGGTGTGCCAATCTTGTAGCATCATACCCGAGAAGAATCGAGGCTGTAATCGCTGCAAAAGGTGCTTCAACGAGTAAAGGGTTCTGACTACTTATGTAAACATTAATAAAAACCAGTTTTTGCTTTGTCACTATGGGGGTATTGTGTGTGTATATTGAAGGGGGGGGGGGGCAATTTAATCCATTTTAGAATAAGGCTGTAACATAACGTGGAAAAAGTCAAGGGGTCTGAATACTTTCTGAATGCCCTGTATAATTATTTTAACATCTTCCTCTTTTTAACTACAAAACATAAACATGCTGTTTTCACATTTGTTGATGTTTGGGGGTCGTGCTGGAAATTAATATAAAGGAGAACTTTTTTGTTGTTGTTGACATTTCCTAAATGTAAATAATTATTTGTTATTCATCTTCCAGGAACGGCCGTTTCTCCTGTGAGCCAGCAGGTGGACTGACATCTCTGTCTGAGCCTCCTCCAGGACCTGGTTTTGGCGTCAGAGCTGATTTATAAACACCTGAACAACAGTACGCCCAGGACTAACTTCACTAGGATGTTCAAAGTGTATGAACTTCATAATAATAATGTAAATAAAATGTCCATTTAATTGTGCTTTTGGTGTCTGACTGTGTCAATTTGTATTTGAGCTCATTAGAAGATATCCTTGCTATTTTCTTTGGCATAAAGTTAAATCTAGGTTGAAAATGAGCACTGATTCATAGACCTACTGTATATATGAACAGCACCTTATCGCTTATATAGTGCACTACTTTTGACCAGGGCCCATAGAGCTCTGCTACACAACTATTTTCAGGTCTCTCCAGAGATGTTCGATCGGGTTCACGTCCGGGCTCTTGCCCGGGCCACTCAAGGACATTCAGAGACATGTCTAGTGCGCTACATAGGGAGTATGTTGGACGTACATCTATATAACATGGGGGGGGGAGACCTCTCTCACTAGGATGTAAAGTGGAGCATTTATAATAATGTAAATAAAATACCAATTTAATTGTTCTTGGTGTTGCATTGATTCTGTGTGTCAGGTGAGATTTAAAGACTTGCTAATTATCTCTTGACAATAAATGGATACATACACACAGCAGTATTTACCTTAAAATGGAGGTACCATTCGTTAGAAACAGCCGAGATTACATTCAAGGCATATTTTACAAAAGTTAATCTCCTTTAAAAAATAACCTGAGAATAGGATACCATATCAATCTGTCCGCTGCTACATCTCACACAGCAATACAAACAACTTGATTTATTTTATCGAGAGCGAAATTGAACTACTGAGGGTAAAGTAAAATGCATGTCAAACACTTCTGCAATGTAAAACCTACAGTTGCGATGCAGTGCCTCTTTAAGCAGATAGCCTTGACAGATATGGTGCAATGCCCTCATGTTCAATACCATGCCAATGATAACCTAAACCCTACCCCAACAAAGGCCCCTCTATGTTACAACCGCCTCTCATCTCCATTCAAGCCCGGATGCTGATGGCTCGTCGCCGTGTATAAACCACTGCCCCTCCCCCCTCTCAGATTTTAAGCTTGTTTTCTTCCGCAATGTAATATCCCCCCCCCCCCACCGCGCATGCGCTTTAATAGTCATCTAATGCAAATATCACTGCGCCACGACAATCCAATGTAGCTAGAGCGGCAGGAATGATGCAATACATTTACGGAACTAGTACACAAGTCTATACATTCAGTTACATAAAAAAAAAAAAAGTATATTGAAACAATTTACAAGAGAGGACGTTTCCAAATGCACTAGTCTGATTACCTTGTGTTATTTCTTCATCCGACATGATCGAGAACATTCCCACCGGCCGCAGAGTCGAGCGGAAAAGATGACGTCACCGCCTCTCTCTCCCTCTCCTATGGCACTCACAAGGTTCAACAAGCAAAACATACTCACCATTCCGGTGTCTATTAAACGGAATATAAAATACCACTACAAATGTGCATGCTACCCTAACGAAGGTGTTTAATGGTGCCAAAGCCTTTCTATCCGTTTTAGAAATGGTTTAAAATGAGGTAAATCTGCTTGACATAGCCCCATTATCCAGCAGACGTATACCCGTTTTTTTTTTTAAAGCTCGGCAGGGCTAAAGTGGACCACATGACTGCTCTCCGCCAATGGGACAGACGTTTGCATGTTTTGCTGGGCTTTTCTTGGAGACGGACGGACTGGGGATGTTTTCAAACCCAGCAATACAACTGGAAAGAGACGTCACACAGTCGTAGGCTAGCTACTGTTCATGTTGAGTATTTAGGAAAATTCCTATTTATACTTACGTTGTTCGTATTCATGGCTGAACACGAATGAGCAAGCGGAACCCAAAAGCATTGGAAAAGGTAAGCAGAAAGTAAGATTTTTTTGTTTGTTTTTTTATTGCCAATGATCAGAACCCAGTTAGCCATCTGGCTAGTTGGTGAGTTAGCAAGGTAGCTAACTTTGACGTAACTGCGTTCAAAGAATGTAATGTTGTGACACAGCGGGGTATGTCATGTGCTTTAGATACACATTTGTATGACCTTTTCTATTTAGTTACAGGCATTTTATTGTGGTTACGTTGCTTTTGCGCAGAATAATATGGAGAATTGTAACGTGTGTTGCTAGTGTCGAGGGCAAAACTGTTTGACAACTGCCTAGTTAGCTAGCGTCAGCTAGCCAATGTTCATAGCGACGCGTAACTAGCTAACACAGGAGAGGGGAAAACGGTAATGGGCCATTCGCCTCAGCGGGCTTTTGTTTTATATTGACTTGTTTTGTTCTCTCAACGTATACATTTAAGACTTCAAAACCGTTAAAAAAAAATGTTCTCTAAACATACCATGCTGCACAGTAAATTGACCAACTAATGTTGGCAAGTTACGTTACGAAACAAACTGGCTAGTCCTTTTAAGGTGGCTAAGCTAGCTCACATTACAATAATAACGTAACGTAGGGCATGCTATTCTCTGAATGCTAGCTAACGTTCTCCTTTAGTTAGCAAGCTAACTAAAATCGCTGCAATTCTGTCCATATGCTTTTATTAAAATATTTGCCACATTGTATCTGTAATGTGCACATTGTAGCAATAATGATTTGCAAAGCCACTGCACAGTCAAACGTGCGCTATCTGACACCTTACAGGCGTCAGCAGCAGCTAGCCAAGAATCTGGGGGTGTGTTGTGGATGGTACAAAGCTCTGTGTCTGTGGTGTGACCGTCCTTCGCTCTGGAAACCTTTTGTCTAAAGGACGTATCAAGACATATAGACATATACTCACTCAGATCCTACGCAAAAGCAAGCTACCAGTGCAGATGTATAGTTGAAAATGACTTCAGACCATTCTCGTTCATGACAATGACAGAAGAAACTCCTTTTACAGGATTATAACCACAATGGGTGGTGAATGAACTGTTTCCATGAAGCATGATGAAATATCAAATCAAGGGCGATTTCATTTCTACCCTCCCATGCTGTTGCAGTATTTTGTAAACGCCTAATATCAGTACAATTCAGGTTGGAATTGATATCACACTATTGTTTTCAGTGAGGCGGCAATGATAACACTGAATCTATGAATAGAGTTTCAAATAGGCCTACATTTGATTTAAAAATTCAATTTTATATATAAAATCATATTTCTTACTAAATATGTCTTGAACCCTACCCTAAATAGTAAAAGCATAGCAAACATTTGTCTAATAAAGAACTTAATTACAGAAAGCATAGTGAATAAACCTAGGTTTTCAGTCTTAATCACAAACATGTTGAAAACCACTACTATTCCTATATACTAGTCCTATATATTTTACTTGAAGAATTTGCTGACACCATGAACTGTCATTTATTTGGCTCAATTACAGAATTCTGGGTTGAATGTCAAACGTGGCGCTAATCAATATACTAAAATAAGTTCTGACCCTGACTTCAATGATCATGTCATTACATGTATTTAGTAGTCACGTGCCTTCTTATTTATCTTACTGTAATAGCCTAGCCTACCTAATATTTAGTACCAACCTACGCCATGGCATTCAATACGAGGACCACAAGACCAAGGTCCTTTCCGACTCCTCTTCTAGACCACAAAACATCAGCACTTCTCAACAACCATTGACTCAATGACACTGAACTAAACACAACAAGTATCTCCTGGTTCAAGTGCAGCTGCTGGACAAAGATCGACACGAGGGGAATAACAAATACAAGGATTTCTAGTAGCCTACTCACTCCTATACTCCGACCAGTCATTTGTTAACTTTGGCACTCGGTTTCGATCTTGTATGAAAGGATCAAGATCTATGCTTCATTTTAATTTTTTTTGTCAAGATTACGCTGCAATTGGACTTGTTTTAGAGATTCTGATGCAGTGACTTGCAGTTTTATGAAGCAATTCACATACTTTTTAATAGCAACCATATCACCTAGTCGACGTACGTCCCAGTTTGACATCTCCGTTAATCCAGAAGTTTTAGTAACGACCAGCAAGCAATGGCAATTACTTGCAATGCGTCTTGGAC
>NC_092108.1:4569102-4571602 GCF_045679555.1 Salvelinus alpinus
AACCACTGTCTGTGTGTGGGAACAAAACCACTGTGTGTGTGTGGGAACAAAACCACTGTGTGTGTGGGTGGGAACAAAACCACTGTGTGTGTGGGTGGGAACAAAACCACTGTGTGTGTGTGTGTGTGGGAACAAAACCACTGTGTGTGTGGGAACAAAACCACTGTGTGTGTGTGGGAACAAAACCACTGTGTGTGTGTGTGGGAATCAAACCACTGTGTGTGGGTGGGAACAAAACCACTGTGTGTGTGTGGGTGGGAACAAAACCGCTGTGTGTGTGGGAACAAAACCGCTGTGTGTGTGTGTGGGTGGGAACAAAAGCGCTGTGTTTGTGTGTGTGGGAACAAAACCACTGTGTCTGTGTGTGGGAACAAAACCACTGTGTGTGTGTGTGGGAACAAAACCACTGTGTGTGTGTGTGTGTGTGTGGGAACAAAACCACTGTGTGTGTGTGTGTGGGAACAAAACCACTGTGTGTGTGTATGTGGGAACAAAACCACTGTGTGTGTGTATGTGGGAACAAAACCACTGTGTGTGTGTGTGGGGGAACAAAACCACTGTGTGTGTGTGTGTGGGGGAACAAAACCACTGTGTGTGTGTGGGAACAAAACCACTGTGTGTGTGTGGGGGGGAACAAAACCACTGTGTCTGTGTGTGGGAACAAAACCACTGTGTGTGTGTGTGTGTGTGTGGGAACAAAACCACTGTGTGTGTGTGTGTGGGAACAAAACCACTGTGTGTGTGTATGTGGGAACAAAACCACTGTGTGTGTGTGTGTGGGAACAAAACCACTGTGTGTGTGTGGGAACAAAACCACTGTGTGTGTGTGGGAACAAAACCACTGTGTGTGTGTGGGGGGGAACAAAACCACTGTGTCTGTGTGGGGGAACAAAACCACTGTGTCTGTGTGTGGGAACAAAACCACTGTGTGTGTGTGTGTGGGAACAAAACCACTGTGTCTGTGTGTGGGAACAAAACCACTGTGTCTGTGTTTGGGAACAAAACCACTGTGTGTGGGAACAAAACCTCTGTGTGTGGGAACAAAACCTCTGTGTGTGGGAACAAAACCACTGTGTCTGTGTGTGGGAACAAAACCACTGTGTCTGTGTGTGGGAACAAAACCACTGTGTGTGTGTGTGTGGGAACAAAACCACGTGTGTGTGTGGGAACAAAACCACGTGTGTGTGTGTGGGAACAAAACCACTGTGTGTGTGTGTGGGAACAAAACCACTGTGTGTGTGTGTGGGAACAAAACCACTGTGTGTGTGTGTGGGGGAACAAAACCACTGTGTGTGTGTGTGTGGGAACAAAACCACTGTGTGTGTGGGAACAAAACCACTGTGTGTGTGTGTGGGAACAAAACCACTGTGTGTGTGTGTGTGGGGGAACAAAACCACGTGTGTGTGTGTGTGTGTGGGAACAAAACCACGTGTGTGTGTGTGTGGGAACAAAACCACGTGTGTGTGTGTGTGGGAACAAAACCACGTGTGTGTGTGTGTGGGAACCAAACCACGTGTGTCTGTGGGTGGGAACAAAACCACTGTGTGTGTGTGGGTGGGAACAAAACCACTGTGTGTGTGGGTGGGAACAAAACCACTGTGTGTGTGGGTGGGAACAAAACCACTGTGTGTGTGTGGGTGGGAACAAAACCACTCTGGGTGGGTGGGAACAAAACCACTGTGTGTGTGGGTGGGAACAAAACCACTGTGTGTGTGTGTGGGTGGGAACAAAACCACTGTGTGGGTGGGTGGGAACAAAACCACTGTGTGTGTGTGTGGGTGGGAACAAAACCACTGTGTGTGTTTGTGGGTGGGAACAAAACCACTGTGTGTGTGTGTGGGTGGGAACAAAACCACTGTGTGTGTGTGTGGGTGGGAACAAAACCACTGTGTGTGTGGGTGGGAACAAAACCACTGTGTGTGGGTGGGAACAAAACCACTGTGTGTGTGGGTGGGAACAAAACCACTGTGTGTGTGTGTGTGGGAACAAAACCACTGTGTGTGTGTGTGTGGGAACAAAACCACTGTGTGTGTGTGTGGGAACAAAACCACTGTGTGTGTGTGTGGGAACAAAACCACTGTGTCTGTGTGTGGGAACAAAACCACTGTGTCTGTGTGTGGGAACAAAACCACTGTGTCTGTGTGTGGGAACAAAACCACTGTCTGTGTGTGTGGGAACAAAACCACTGTCTGTGTGTGTGGGAACAAAACCACTGTCTGTGTGTGTGGGAACAAAACCACTGTCTGTGTGTGTGGGAACAAAACCACTGTGTCTTTGTATGGGAACAAAACCACTGTGTCTTTGTATGGGAACAAAACCACTGTGTGTGTGTGTGGGAACAAAACCACTGTGTGTGTGTGTGGGAACAAAACCACTGTGTGTGTGTGTGGGAACAAAACCACTGTGTGTGTGTGTGTGGGAACAAAACCACTGTGTGTGTGTGTGTGGGGGAACAAAACCACGTGTGTGTGTGTGTGTGTGGGAACAAAACCACGTGTGT